>NC_133754.1:108911940-109211940 GCF_036562045.2 Rhinolophus sinicus | reverse complement strand
ACTGCAGTTGGAGTGTTTGTTATGCAGCAGTAGCTGACTGGAATAGATTCTTCTGTGAGGTCCCAGGCATCCCTATTTGTCCTTCTATTTCACTAGGCTATTTTTTCTCAGTCCAATCCTGTTCATTCCATAGGCCATCAGAGTTTATATGATCACAGAATATACTGTGTTTCCCCGAAAATAAGACTGGGTCTTATATTAATTTTTGCTCCAAAGACGCATTAAGGCTTATGTTCAGGGGATGTCATCCTGAAAAATCATGCTGGGGCTTGCTTTCCAGTTAGGTCTTATTTCCAGGGAAACATGGTAATAAAAGATGATCTATTTCATATACCCAAGAAGCTCAAAAATTTGGCTCTGAAAACCCCAAAAATTTGCCTCCAAAAGTCCCTGATAATGTAAAAAAAATAAGTCATCATGACATCATATGACTACTCATTCAGTGCACATTTTAAAATAATTTCAAGTTGGGATTTAAAATGATATGTAATATATAAATATATTATGTTGATATATTAACAGTTAATATCTGACATAACAACATTTAATATAGATGCTTCTGGTAGCAAATAATCCTATCCCACATTTCCCAGCAGAAAGCAAACGTAGCGTGCCTAGATTGAGTTAGAACCAAGTGCAATGCCACATCACACAACTGCTGAGTACATTGATGCATACATTGGCACAAACGAGGAAACATAAGAGTCTTTCTCAGAATGAATGAGTCCCTTTCTCTCTGGTGCATTTTATAAGCTATCAGTCTTTATGTGCAAAGGATGGAGATACTGAATGGGGCATAACACAGTAGTAGCCACTCTGATAGGAGATGCTTGAACATCCCAGAATCTTCTCCACTTTCAGACGTGTGAGTTTGCTCTAGGTAATGTGAATAACTATGGCATGACAATGGTAAGTCCACACAGATGTTCATTAGTGAAATAAAGGGAGGGATAGTTGTTATTACTTGCTTTCTGCCTGCAGAAACACAGCACCACAGTTTTTCTGGAACATTTCCAGCAAAACTCTGCAGACTGATGGATGATCAGATACTGACCTGGTCCAACCTCATACTCGTATCCCTTCCACCAAGAGGCCACACGCTTAAGGTCCCTTCCTACCTATGTTGCCCAGGTCTCTGTCAATATAAACTAGAAAGTCATACAGCTCGCTGGGTGTATATCACACCACTGTGTGGATGAAGCCTGTACCTCACCCTTTAGGGCCTGCTGTGACTTGAGTCTAGTTACAGCTCTAGGAGCAGAGAGTGTTGGTCGGGGTGGGTACTGAGGAGAAACAGCAGTGCCTGCAGTGCCCCAGGCTTTCTAGGGAGGCCATTACAAGTCTTCAGGCAAAAGGAGGCTGACCTCTTCAGGCAGGGGGATGGGCTGCTTCTACCGTTGTGCTGGGGCTCCCCAAGACCACCCCCGGTTTGATTTACCGGACTCAGCATATCAGTTGTACTCACCGCTATGATTTATTCAAAGGGATATGAATCAAAATCAACACAGGAAAAAGGCACACGAGGCAACGTCTGGAAGAAACCAGGCACAGGCTTCCAAGATTTCCTTCCCAGTGAAGTCACACAGGATACACTTAATTCCTCCAGCAACGAGCTGTGATAACACATGTGAAATGTTGTCTACCAGGGAAGCAGAGGCTCAGCACCCAGGTTTTTATTGAAGGCTAGTCACTTAACCACCCTCATCCCACACCATTCCAGGAGTCCCAGAAGGAAAACAGGTCTCAGCATAAATCACACTCTTTGCAAAAACAGGTTAAGCACAAGGAGACACTTCTATCATTTAGAGAATCAGGAAGTCCCTCCCAAAGTCTCAGTTCCGGAAGTCAACCAAGGGTTAAGCTTGCAAGCAGGCCTTTCCAAGGAGAGCAGTCTCAGGCCTTCCTATGTGACCCCTTTCCTACATGATTTCCAGGAAGACATGATAGCATTCAGGGGCTCCAGATTCCCAGCTTCATTTACAGCTTTCATATGCCTCTATTCCGAGTTTCAGGATCCTGTTCCTTTTCAGTCAGTGCTCTAAGTTTAACAAAAGACTCTGGGTTTGCTTGGCTGCCACAGTGATTATGAGGTGACTCTGGCATTTGGTAGGAAAAATATCAGGATGCTAGCCTTCCACAAAACAACCAATTGTCCCTCATCTCACTTGAGTTTTGAATGCCCACTTGAATTTTCACATAGATGAAGAAACTTGGTGATAATTATCTGAGATGATAATCGAACTCTTTACATATAAGTACAAAGGATATTGTTACACAGGATGAAAATACATTGAAATTTCCAAGAAAGTATCTATCACATAAGTTAAAAGGAGGTTTTTCTCTATTTTTGAACTGAGAGTGGTTCATAACTTTAGAAAATCACATTCCTAATGAAAGAAGTACTTGTGGTACTTGAGTCACAAAAACAACACCTGTCGTCAGTCTACATTTGTGGCTGAGCCATTCAAAGTGATTCCGTGTGTGTGCGCGCGCGTGCGTGCATGCGCGTGTGTGTCATTATTTCAAAATGTCATACATAGAAACAAAAATTTTCAATTGAGTATTGGCTTCCTTCTCTCCAATCCAACCTTGTTTTCTTAAGTAGGCATAAATATATACTTACATTCTTGTTACCTCCTTGTCTCCTAGTAAGGCCATACTGTTTCTTCTGTCATGCCACATGTTGCCAAGGAATGAGTTTGTTCACTTACTATTTTTATGCAACAAAACACCCTTAAAAAAGTAGTTTAAAGCAACAAAACTGTTTCTCATTGCTCACAATTTTGCAAGCCGACTGGGATCGACAGGGCAGCTTTTCCTTCTGCAGTGTTGACTGCAGACCCCTGGAGCCTGCCCTGGCTGAGGCATCTGGGATGGTGTACGCAGCGGGTGCCAACTGTGTCAGGCGGTAGCTTAGCTGTGCTGTGGGCTGTTGTCCCTTGTCGCCCTCTACATGGCCTCTCCAGGGTGCCTGGGTGTCTCCCAGTACTGTGGGTGGGTTCAAAGACATAACGTCCCAAGTGTGGAATAGGCCAGCCTTAGGAGTCACAGTATCACGTCCACAGCACTCTATGCCTGCAAAAATCACATGACTAGCCCAGCTTCCCGGGAAATGGGCTCCGTTTCTCAAAACGGGGTAGCAAAGAATTTACAGCCATCTTTAAACCACCATGATACCCGGCAGATAATTTGGAGAATAAAATAGCCTAATAAAAACAAAACAAACAGAAAGCAATCCATTTTCCATGAGGTGGGTTAGCTCTACGCTGCTGTAACACCAACTGGTATAGGTGAGACATGTCCCCATACAGCTCAGAGCTGTAACCTGCTGGGAGCTCACACCTCCACATGCCCTGCATTTGTGTGGGGCTGATCTCCTGATACTTCTTAATAGAAGTATCCACTATAGAATCCCAAACATGAGCAAGCATTTTGGCTACAAAGCTCCACGTATGAATGACAAAGGACAGCCTTAAATATCGAGGAGCAGCTTGAAGTAATAAAATATTTGGTAAGGCACAGACATCATATGATATTGCAAGAAAATCACACCTACAGGGATTCACAATGTGCAATATTAAAGAAATGGCATTGAAACCAACAATAAAATAAGATAAAATACTATGGTTATCAGCTGCTCTAAGTGTGACAAAAATGACTAGCAGTAGGTTGAAGATGACAACTCTAATATTGTGTGCAGCAGGATTTCCACTCCAAGCCAGTGAGTAGACAGGAGCAGGATGAGGGTCCTCGGCTGTCCATTCTGGTATATTTCATCCTATGAGTGACACAGGCCTCCTGTCAACCCCTTCTGCAAAAATCACCCTCACCCACCAAATGCCATGTGCTTGTCAAGGCAAATGGTATGTTGATGGCATTTCTTTGTTCACTAAGAATTTAAGATGTTTCAAACTGCCACATAATAGTTAATAAGGTTGTTCCTTTGTTTCATAATAAATTAATTACAAGATTATACAGGGGTCGAGCATTCTGAGGCAGACCTTACGTTCCCCATAAGCCATGTTACATTTTTTAAACTAGATTCAATAATAGAGTGACTTTTAAGAACACATATTCTCCTTTGTAACAGAAACAACTGAATATTGAAATTCATGTTATTTTATTGAGAATGATTTTCTTTTTACTTCTCCATATGAGAGCTAGGTACATAAATATATATGACTATATATGCATATATTTGTATATCCCATATCTAGATAGAGTGCATTATGTATGAATTTCATCACAGGATAGTGAAGGCATTGAAAGATCTGCTTATAAAAGAGGAAGTTGGGAATAGGGCTGAGAACCCTGAGCTCAGTGAGCTCCGAGGCTTCCAGCCAATGCAGGTAACTGCCTGGGCTGCCATACAAAAGGCCCCGGTATTAGTTATCTTTTGCTGCCTAACGAACTTCCCCAAATTTAGCAGTTTATAACAACAATCCTTTGTGACCTTTCCCAGTTCCTACGGGTCAGGAGTTTGGACAGGGAGCAGCAGAGTGGCGTGTCTGTCTGTCCTGTGGTGTCTGGGGTCTACGCTGGGGACTGGAAGGGGGCGGGGCCACCAGAAGGCCAACCCCTGTGGGTGTGGCGGGGCGGTCCCTGCAGGCCTGGGCTCCTGGCGGGAGCACCCGTACGTGGGCTTGGGATTCCTCACGTGGAGGTGTGGTGCGATCCGAGGTCCAACACCCCAGAGAACCAGGCAGAAGCCATTCTGCTTCCATGGCCCAGACCCAAAAGTCCCACAGCGTCGTCACTTTGCCTCTCTCTGTCGGCAGAGGCAGATACGGGGCTTCCTCTGGGCTTAAGGGGTGGGGATACTGTACCTCTCAGCGGAAGAGGTCAGTATTGCATTGCAAGAGGAGCTTTCAGGATGGAATACATAGTGATGTGACCATCTTTACGAAATACAACCTGCCCAGCCTCCAAGCAAGGACTTTGTAAAGTGATGGCCAAAAAGATACATATAAACTGAGAAAGGGAGGGTGGAAGGAGGGGGGAAAGGAAGTAGAAAAGAAGGGAGGGAGGGTGAGGCAGGAAGGGGGGGAAGGAGCCAGAAAAGAGGAGGGAGGAGGGAGGAAGGGAATTCCATAAGGACGCGCATAGAATTAAAGCAGTGGTAACACTGAATATTCCTGGAATATCATAATGAATTGAAATCCCTCAGAATCTGGGATAAACATTCAATGCCTGTTTGTATCACATCTTGACAGAAAACAGTTTCAGGAATTCCTTAAAGAGTGACAGCATGTGTTTTGTCTTGCAACTGCATTTTGTGCAGAATTGAACTTTCCTTTGGCAATTTAGTTCTGGCTTTTTAAAAAAAAAAATAATTTATATTCATATTTTTTGAAGAGAGTGTGAAGAAAAGCCAGTTTGTTAGCCAGCGATTCTTGCTCAGCAGCCTGGGAAAAAGATTGTGTGTGTGTGTGTGTGTGTGTGTGTGTGTGTGTATGCGTGTGTGGTGAATGTGTGTGTGTAGGGGTGTGGTGTGTGGTGCATGAGTGTGTGGGGTGTGTACGTGTATGTAGGCTGTGTGTGTGTGTGTGTGTGCAGGGGTGTGGTGTGTGGTGCATGAGTGTGTGTGTGTGTGTGTGTGTATGGCTGTGTGTGTGTGTGTGTGTGTGTGTGTGTGGTGAATGTGTGTGTGGGGGTGTGGTGTGTGGTGCATGAGTGTGTGGGGTGTGTGTGTGTATGTGGGCTGTGTGTGTGTGTGTGTGTGTGTATGCGTGTGTGGTGAATGTGTGTGTGTAGGGGTGTGGTGTGTGGTGCATGAGTGTGTGGGGTGTGTACGTGTATGTAGGCTGTGTGTGTGTGTGTGTGTGTATGCATGTGTGGTGAATGTGTGTGTGTAGGGGTGTGGTGTGTGGTGCATGAGTGTGTGGGGTGTGTACGTGTATGTAGGCTGTGTGTGTGTGTGTGTGTGTGTGTGGTGAATGTGTGTGTGCAGGGGTGTGGTGTGTGGTGCATGAGTGTGTGGGGTGTGTACGTGTATGTAGGCTGTGTGTGTGTGTGTGTGTGTGGTGAATGTGTGTGTGTAGGGGTGTGGTGTGTGGTGCATGAGTGTGTGGGGTGTGTACGTGTATGTAGGCTGTGTGTGTGTGTGTGTATGCATGTGTGGTGAATGTGTGTGTGTAGGGGTGTGGTGTGTGGTGCATGAGTGTGTGGGGTGTGTACGTGTATGTAGGCTGTGTGTGTGTGTGTGTGTGCATGTGTGGTGAATGTGTGTGTGCAGGGGTGTGGTGTGTGGTGCATGAGTGTGTGGGGTGTGTACGTGTATGTAGGCTGTGTGTGTGTGTGTGTGTGTATGCGTGTGTGGTGAATGTGTGTGTAGGGGTGTGGTGTGTGGTGCATGAGTGTGTGGGGTGTGTACGTGTATGTAGGCCGTGTGTGTGTGTGTGTGTGTGTGTGGTGAATGTGTGTGTGCAGGGGTGTGGTGTGTGGTGCATGAGTGTGTGGGGTGTGTACGTGTGTGTAGGCTGTGTGTGTGTGTGTGTGTATGCATGTGTGGTGAATGTGTGTATGTAGGGGTGTGGTGTGTGGTGCATGAGTGTGTGGGGTGTGTACGTGTATGTAGGCTGTGTGTGTGTGTGTGTGTATGCGTGTGTGTGTGTGCATGTGTGGTGAATGTGTGTGTGTAGGGGTGTGGTGTGTGTGTGTGTGTGGTGTGTGTGCATGAGTGTGTGGGGTGTGTGTGTGTGTGTGTGTGTATGCGTGTGTGGTGAATGTGTGTGTGTAGGGGTGTGGTGTGTGGTGCATGAGTGTGTGGGGTGTGTACGTGTATGTAGGCCGTGTGTGTGTGTGTACAGAGCAAAAACAAATCAAACAAGAAACACTTGTAGTTGTTCAGCTGCTTGTGGTGACTGGTTTCTTTACTGGACAGACAGACAAGCCAGGAGGAACTAAAGCAATTTCTCCCTTCCAAGGACCCCTCCTTCTGTAAAATAAGAGGCAGAACACTGACCACCTCAGCTCATGCCCCATGTGACACCCAATCTTCCCAGGCTCAGCACCCAGAATTTTGCAGAAAACCAGAGTGAAACACGCTCTGCCTGTCATGCCTGTTGGAATGATTTGGCTGAGACAAGACACCAAAGATCAGTAAGGAGCATGAGTCTTTGGAGATGGTTCAGCAGACAGTAGGCACTTGATAAACATTTGTGAATGAATGAAACCAGAAAGCTCTGCCTGAGCGGCAGAAGGCAGAGAGAGAGCAACTCCAGCCAACCAGTCCTGGTGTGTTATGCTCAGAACAGTTTGCATTTTCTACACAGGGTGATTACCATCAGTGCCAGAGTGTGACAGAGAAACCAAACAAATGTATTTTCAGATGCTTTGAACTAAACAAAACTTCATCCTCAAAATAGTTCAGTTCCTGTTTATAATCATGAGTTTGCATAACATTACCTGGAAGCAATATGGATTGAGACAGCAGCTCCAGAAAACGTACAGGTAATTTAATCTTCACGGGCCGAGTACATGATGTCACATTATACCTACAGCACACCAAACAAAGTCAAATGTGTAATGTTTATTCAGCCTACACTGTCCTTCTGTTCCTCTGGCTGAAAGTTTCTGACGAAAATACAGGATGACGACAGCCAGAGAGCCCTCACAGAGACCACAAGAGGAACGCTGAAGAATTGTTTAAGAGCAGTCTCATGGCCACTGTGGGTTTGACAAGATGAAGTATTTCCTACTACCCATTCAGCGTCCTTCATTCAAGCTTTTAAGGTTCTCAGGAGCCCCCTTTCTGTTTCTTAGGGAAAACCTTTCACTTTGTAGCTCTAATTCTGTGTCCAAGGAAATCACAGGTGAGACAACTGTCATTTTGTCATTATTGTGTACAAATTACTTGCCAACCATTTGGGAGTCTTACTCTCGTTTTCTCCTCTTTCTTGAAAACCATGTCTGGTCAGTGGCCCAAATGTGCTCCAGTTCATCAAGAGTCCCTTCTGGAATTTCTTTTCTGGAATATGCTAAATATAGATTTCATCTCTAAGTTAGCACATGGTATATTTGTATTATTCTTTCCCGAAGTGTAAGCACTAGACATTGGATTAAATACAATCCTGGGCTGACAGACTAGAAGTCAACCTGCCATTCCTACTACCTGTAACTAGTGTTTTGGGTTTTGTTTTTTGTTTTCTTTCTTCCTACAGTGATGACATGTGAGGAATTTGCTCATTTTCTCCCTAAAACTGTGAAGGAAAGTTGGAGGTTGGATGGGAAAATAGAATAAAAGAGAAAGAAAGAGGAGGTTAACAATGAAATCTAGACTCTTGAAATTTAACTTACATATTTTTGTAATATAATGGAGTGAGTGGGTCCCAAAGCGTCTGAAGGTTCTCAGTCTATTACCCAGTGACTGTGCAGCAGGGGTCTTGGGGTAGGGGGACCTGTCCTCTGACTCACAGATGGGAGTAGAGCTTGTCTACATTGGAGAGTCTGCATAATGGCAAAGCACCAGGAAAGCTGGCCTTGGCTATGGTATGCAGCCTAACCCTAGCCCTGCCCCAGGGTGCCTCAGAAACAAAATTAGATCATCTTAATAAAGGGTACGACTGATGGTCTACCTGTGCTGGAAGCCATGATGCTATCCTGTCTTAATTGACTTCCAGCTTGTCTCCCTCAGCTCTTTTCTAGATGAAGCCAGTGTTTCCTTTAGTTCTGATACCTCTTAATTAAGCACATCAAGCCTTACCATCAGAGGTGACCTCATGAGGAAGCTGAGTTGCATAACAAAACATTTTTCCTATTCATCGACTTCCACTCTGTGCAACAGGCCTTAGAGATTGAAAGTCAGGACAGTCTCTCCTCAGGGATCATTCTGTACCTGGGATATTGGAAACTCTCAGCAGGGCAGAACCAAGCAGCTGTGGGCAAGCCATGAAGAAACAAGAAAAGCTGGGCCCACTGACGTTTCCATTAAAGCCATTCCTAGAGGGTTTTTCCACCTAACCTGTTAGGATTGTGACATACAGTTAGACTTTGCCTTTTAATTTACTAAATAAAAAACATGTGACATCTTCGTGTCTGATTTATACATATAACATATGCATTTGTTATAAATAGAGATGACTGACATCTATGAAGAACTTCTGTGTTTGTTTAAACGTCAATAACTGATGTAGAGACTGGAGGTATGGTGCAGTCAGAATTCAGTTTAGGAAACCAAAAAGTTCTAAGCACTTTACCAGGAAAAGGCTTAATATTTGGAAATAAGTGTTTTAAAAATCATTGAAGGAACAGGTTGCAGGCTAGGGTTCTTGGAATGCCTTTTAGAACAATAAGAACCAGCTCATGGGGCAATCACTGCCTCTGAGGTCATTGCTGGAGCCACGCCAGGCTCAGTTCGGAGCTGTGGGCTAATGCTTCAACACATCAAGAAGTGACTTTCCTGGTACTCAGGAAACCAGAGGATAAACATGAGGGAAGCAATGGGAGGAGAAAGCAACAAAGACAGAAGCCACAGGCTGCGGACCCAGAGGCTGCGGAAATCAGTCCTGGTTTCCTAATCCTGCTCTAGACCAGAGGTCAGCAAGCTATTCCTGGAAAGGGCCAGATGGTAACTATTTTTGACTCTGTGGGCCATAGAGTCTCTGTCACAATTACTCAACTGGGCCATTATAGCACAGAGAAGCCCAGATAATATGTAAACAAATGAATGTTCCGTGTTTCTGTTCACAGAAACAGATGGCCTACCAGATTTTGTCCATGGGCCATACTTGGCCAAGCTTTGTGCTAGTGAATGTAAATGGAACCTAATTTATCTCCAGAATCTGAGCTGCAGTGGAGTTTGGAAAATGTAGTTTTTCGTTTTCCAATTAAATGGCCCTAAGACAGTGAAGGAGTACTGTTTTCCTGCCTGATGAGATGAAAGCACGTTTTTTTTTCTGCTGCCTTTCATTTATTTGAATAACTGAAAAACATTAGCCAGAATGAAAGGTGCATACCAGGTGTCAAGGGCTACGTCAATTTGCTTCAATAAAAGAGACCACCTCTTGAAAAATAGCCACACTTATAGTACACATAATTGCTTTACAATAATTTACTGCTGTTCTCTGCAAACTCTGTCCTCTGCATCGGTCAATCAAAAGGAGAGGAGATGGGAGTCACCACCGTTGCATCTTGCCTGTTTCTCATGGTGGCAGTCACCTTAGCAATTCCCCCAGAGACGCTGTATTGATGTGGGTTTTATGTGGAGGGGTAGTTCCAGGGGTTTCCACTTCATCATTTCTGGCAGAGCTCCCCCCACCCCGGCCCTGCAGTAAAGAAATCAGTGTAGAGATTCAGTCAATTGTTGGGTATTTCTATCTTAACTGTACATTCAGGAACTAGGAAAACCACAACATGGGTTTTCAGAGCCAGTGGACTTACTTGGAAATGGACATGGGCCAAAACTCCATTTATACCCTGGCACCGTCCCCATAAGTCCCAAATCTGAGGTAGATTCTTATCAGCTCAGAAGTCTGCATCTACAACCCCTTGAAAATTGAGATGTTTCCCTTTCCCCTATCCACAGTCACTCTGGTCAAGGGCTTCAAGTTACACTCAGGAAGGCAGAGGGGAGACTCACAGTGTTTTCTTGTGGCAGCTTCTCAGGGCTCGAGCTCAAGGGATGCGACCAGCTCTTCATTCAAGGCTGTTTCCCTGTGTTTTCTCACTCAAGACTTCAGATTGTTGACTCAGGTGCTTTTCAATTTTATAGACCAAGCCACATCCCCTAAAAGCACCCCAAAAGCTGTTGTTGAAGAAATGTGATTTGTGACAAATAGAGTCACCATGGTGAGAGATCCACTTCATAAGTTTTTCTGGATGAGTTCAGTTAGGTCCCCTCACTTGCCACAAACATTATCTCTGAGCCCAGGGAACCCAAGCAAGGGCAGCCACATCCTCTGTCTTCAAGTGTAGTCAGCTCACTTATCCATGTATGGACTTGGTGGAAAGAGATACGAACCCTGGAATCATATAACTGGGCCACCAAGAGCTTTGTCAGCATCAATCAGCTCTGGAGACTGTGGCAGCAGCTTTCTGTTCATAAACGGAAACAGAAGCCTCCCACCAGGCAGCTTTCACAGAATGTGGAGCAAAAAAGATGCTAAAGATGAGGAGAGAGGCCAATTAGAGGAGGACAGACAAGGAGAGAAGACACACCACACTGCTGGACTGGATAATTTAGCACAACCCTCCTCCAGAACAACTACAATAGTGGGCAAATCTTTTTTTACAAAAACAATCTGCTCGAAGTTACCAGAGAGAAAACAAGTCAACAAAGAATTACATGGCAAGATCTGAGAGCTACAAGAAGGACAAAGGGGCAGGCCCAGCTTCTGAGGCCAGACTTCCCAGAGAGGTTTGCCAATTCCAAGAAAATTAGTCAAGAGGAATCACAAACTCCTGACAGCCTTTCAGTGCTGGGGATAAAACCTAGGACTCAGGGCCCGCCAAAGTGAGGAGAGTCTCAGGCCACCCACACTTTGGGTGGGGATCATGAAGGGCTACATCTTAGAAGTAAGGGTGACCCAGATTAATCATCCCTCATAGGGACTGAATCCCAGCTTCAAATCACGTGTGAAATTGGATTAGAGTGAGTCTGAACTGCTTGGGTCGCAACTGCCAGCCAGGAGAAAGCATAAATCCTTTTTAAAGGAAGATAACATCAGACAAGACCTCAAATTTTTCCTACTGTTTGGCATATACAATATTTGACCTTCAATCATAAACAACCAAACACCCATGAGACAAAAGCACAGGAATGCAAACCAAGAAAGGCAATAAAAAAATAGAACCAAACTCCAGAGATCTCCCAACCAAAAATGGAGTTATCAGAACCAGACTTTAAAACACTTTTTTTTTTTTTTTGGAAAGTTTTAAGGATACATCAAAGAAAGAATAGCTTCATGAACCCGCATGTACAAATTATTTATCTTCAACAATTATACAAACACACACCCACACAGTTTGGGAGGCATTTTAAAATAAATACCAAATATAATATTATTTCACCCCTAAGGATTTCAGTATATAATTCTAACAACATAACCATTATACCATTATCATACCCAACAAAATTAACAATAATTTCTCAATAGAATCTAAAACCCAGTTTCAGTCACAGACTTTAAATAACCATCCTTAATACGATAAAGCAGATTAAGAACAAGATTGAAAATTCCGGCAGAAAAATAGAAACTATTGAAGAAAAACAATAGACATTCTAAAACTGAAAAATAAAATTATTGATAGTAAAGTGCAATTAATGGGCTTAACAGCTATTTAGACATACTAAAGAGAGACTATGTAAACAGCAACACAGATTAGAAGAAAAGCTTCTGAATAGAGCACAAAGAGACAAACAGAGGGAAAATACAAAAGAAATGATAAAAAAAAAAAAAAAAAAAGAGAGAGAGAGAGAATATAGTCTCCTATCCAGAGGCAACAGAGAGAGACTGGAGCAGAAGCAGTATAAAGAGCTATTGGATGATGATTTCAGGATTCTGAGGACCTTATCTCCTTGTTCATAGCTGTCCCCAGCTGCTGCCACCACTGCTGCAGCCATAGCTGCCACCACCTCACCTGCAAGAGCCAGGCTATCTTGGCCTCACTCCTCAGTAAGCCCCGCTTCTCCACATTACGTTTCAGCAGATCTGGTGCCCAGGCTTGGAATAACCAGACTTTCTGAAGCTCCAGCACCCCCACCATTCAGCTGAGTCTTGGTATCAGCTTCTTTAGGGCAACATACTCAGAAGTGTGGGGGTGTCAAACTCACGAGAACTTTGATGATGGGAGACGAGAAATAAGAGCACCAGCAAATAAACTCCCCTCTTCCATCCTGCGATAGACTATCTGAGACAGTGCCTTTCTGTCCAGCCTGCCTGAAGGTGCCCTGGAAAAGCGAGCATCCTGCTGTGTCCCTTCATTCAGCGCTTTCTGGCATTTCCTCCTCTTCCTTACGCTTCGCTTGTCCTTCACCCTGTCCTGTAACTCTACCCCCTTCACCTTAGAATCCGCTTTCTTGAAAATTTAGACCAACACAGATATCAAGCTCTGATTTAACTAGCCTTATAAACTCCAAATAGTACTAAAAACACATTTAAACACATACTCTCATCTGAGTACAGGAAGAAAATGCTGAAAATTAGTGATAAAGAGAAAGTCATAAAAGTATCCAAAAAAATATATAAATTATCTTCAAAGGAGCCATAATTAAAATGACATCTGATTCTCTAATAGAGATATTAGAAGCCAGAGACATGATATTGAAGATTTTCTTAAATACCAAAATAGAATTGTATGCTTAGTGAAAATGTGTGCTTAGTTAAAAGAATAAGTGCGAAATAGAGACATCTTCAGATAAACATAAACTGGAGAACTTCTCATCAGAACAAACACCAAAAGAATCATTAAGCAGTGTGTCACATGGTGAAGGAAATTGATAACAGATGTAATCTTGGAAATGCAGGGGGAAAAAGGAAAGGATAAAAATGTGGCTAAATCTAAGGGAATATGGTATATATAAAAGAACGAAGGTGGGAAGGAATAAATCGATTTCAAGTGCCCTAAGATCCCTAAATTGCCTGGGAAGGGGTAAAATTTTAAAAAGTAACACTATATGCATGACAGGACAAGTTCGCCTGGTATAATCTTTAAGGTAAGCATAATAAGAATAATAAATGATTATATAATTCTTAAGCTCATAGAGGTGGGAAGACAGAGTAATAATAAATAACATTCAACCCAAAAGAGGAGAGAAAAAGAAGAGATGGGCAGTGAGTAGCTAATAGTAAGATGGTGGATTTAAATAAAATAGATCAGTAATTAAATTAGATGTAAATAAGCCAAATATGCCAATTAAATGGCAAAGATTATCAGATTTCATTTTTAAAAAATAGTAAATAAAATGTCATAAATACATAAGGATACTGAAGGTTGGAAGTGAAAAGATCAGGAGAGATATCGTGCAGGTACTAACCGAGAGGAAGGTGTGAAGCCGTGTGAATGTCAGACAACACAGACCACAGGTCAAACAGGGTTTTAGAGAAAAGGAGAAAGGAGTCAACTCATCAGGAAATTAGAGCACTTCTAATTTTTGTGCACATAATGACATTATTGTTTTACCATCTATAAAGCAAAAGAAGAGATCCAAAAGACAAATCCACAATGAGAGTTGGAGAGTTTTACACACATCTCTCAGCAATTGCTAAAAATTGACCCAAAAAATCAGTAAGATTACACAAGATTTGAAAAAACAAGTAAATAACTTGATCTGATTTATTATATATACAGAAAGTACCTCTTTTCTAGAAGACATGGAATATTTATAAAAAATCAATCAAATATTAACTTTAAAGCAAGCCTCAGAAAATTTCAAAAGATCAACGTCATACTGAGTATGTTGTCTGATCACTGCTCAATCAATCTGGAAAATAATAAGAAAATGGTAATTAGAAAATTTCCTTATTTTTGTAAGGTAAGAAATATTAATAAATTACTCAATAACTCAATGACCAATGAAAGCATCACAATGGAAACCAGAAATTATTTTGAACCGAATGATAATAAAAAAACACTTGTGAGAGGTACTATGGTTAAAGAGGTGCTTAGAGAGAAATTTAAATACTCAAACATACGAGTACGTATTAGAGAAGATAGCTCTAATATCGACGGTATATGAGGACTGACAATTAGGTTCCCAAACTCATCCTGGAAAAAGTGCCGCATACCTCACTGCTGAATATCACTACAGTCACCTTCGAAGCACTCCCCTTGGGAAGCTGTGCACCAGGCCAGTGCCTAGTCCACCTTCAAAGCAACTTTGAAACTCTTTCTGGAATGGCCATCAGAGTTCTCGTTGTATTATCCTTCATGTCCTGAATGTCATCAAAATGTCTTCCTTTCAATATTTCCTTTATCTTCGGGTAAAGAAAGAAGTCACTGAGGGCCAGATCAGGTGAGTAGGGCGGGTGTTCCAATACAGTTACTTGTTTACTGGCTAAAAACTCCCTCACAAACAGTGCCCTCTGAGCTGGTGCATTGTCGTGATGCAAGAGCCATGAATTGTTGGTGAAAAGTTCAGGTCGTCTAACTTTTCCATGCAGCCTTTTCAGCACTTCCAAATAGTAAACTTGGTTAACTGTTTGTCCAGTAGGTAGAAATTCATAATGAATAACTCCTCTGATATCAAAACGAAGGTTAGCAACATCGGTGCAACAAGTTCACAAACTTAATTGTCAGACCTCGTAAGTATCCTCTTAAAGAACTCAGTATAAGAATACCAAATTTTTTAAAAAGAGTGGGAGACAAAGTTTGAGGAAGGAAAGAGCAGAGATTAACATAATAGAAAATAAACATCTGATACATTAACTCAACGTTAAAGATTCATTCTTTGAAAGAACCAACTCTTCACATTCCTCATGAGACTTATCAATGTAAAAAGAACGACACAAATTACAAGTCAGGAATGTAAATGGGGGCATAGCTGTAGGTCCAGGAGATGTTTACAAGATTGAAGATGATTACAATGCAGAACTCATAAAATTTAAATAAATGCGAAGTTTTAAGAGACAATTAGACAAATTTGTAGATAAATCCCATCTACCAAAACTGACCCCAGAAGAAATAATAAACATGGATTATCCCATAACTATGAAAAAAATTAAAACTATAACTTAAAATCTTCTCTTAAACAAAACTCCAAGCCCAAATGGCTACACCAGTGAAAAATTAATGCCGATCTTACAAAAATTCCTCAAACAAAACAGCAGAACCTCCAAGTGGTTTTATGAAGCCTGAATGACCTTGCCACCAAAACCAAACAAGATCATTATAAAAAGCGCAGGTCAATTTCCCTCACGAACCTCCATGGGAGACTTCCTGGAGCAAAGTGGCAGGATCTCCCTGTGAAGATTTATCTGAGACAGATGTCTCGGCTGGTGGATTTTGCGAGTTCATAGGATCCCAAACCCACACTACCTCAGTGTCATTCAGCTTTCCAGTTTCCTTGCAGTCATCTGTGAACTGACACCTGTCCGATGCCCTGGGAGCTTGCCAGTGAGGACATGCTAGTGTTCATTTTGGGTTATCCAGCCCCACAATAAATACCCTGTCTTCCCGCCCCTGCCTCACTCACAGTAGCCTGTATCATGCAGGCCTTGTCATGATATGTGCTCTGACTCCACCTCTGGTATTTGAGGGGTGGGGGACACCCAATCACTTAGTTTTGTTGCGGATGTTGTCCATGCATAGTGATTTTTTATCCCAGTTGCTCTGTCTGGAATTGTTGAGGGATCTGGGGACATTCACAGCTATGCCAGCACCACTGCCTTCTCTAGTAGGGCTAGCACACACCTATAGCCGAGTGCTAGCACACAGCAGGCATGTGGCATCATTGTGTCAGCAAAGATGGATATTCAGATTGTTTCCTGTGTTCTGCTATTATAAAAAATGCACAAGAATATCTTTGGAAATGTATTTCTATACACTGGTTCTTTATTTTTGTAAAATAGATTGTTAAAAGTGGGATTTCTACATCATTTGACAGACACTGCCAGATTATCCCCTAAACATTGCAGCAACTCACACTTCCATCCGTACAATGACAGAGCACCAATTTCTCTAACCCCCTTTTCCTAAATTGCTAGAATTTTATAGGAAATTTGATATTTTGTTGATTTAACTTTAATTTTCCTGCTACTTATAAAGTTGAGAGTTTTCATGTTTCCTCACCTTTCGCATTTTCTATTGTTTACTCATATCCTTTGCTGTTCCTTCAACTGGATCTTTGTTTTTCCCTTTTCTGTAAAAATTCTTTGCATATGAGCAATTTTAAACCTTTGTCCACATATATCACAAATGTTTCACCCTGTCCATCTTTTGTTCTTTGACTCTTTCTAATACCCTTTGCTGTATAGACATGTTTAAATTCTTCAGTGAATCTGTCACCATTTGCCTTTCTGCCCTTCAGATTTGTTTGTTCCTTGAGGTCTTCCTACTCCACTGTTAGACAAGCATTCTCCATTTTCTTCTAATATTTTTATGGAATGGTTTTGCAGTTAGCTATTTAAACCTTCTAAGATTTATGCACATGAAACAAGGTACCGGTCTGTCTTAGCTGTCTGACATCTTCTTCGTGGGAACTTGACCCCACTCTACTCTCCGGTCACCCTAACTTGTCTTATCCTGTAGTTCTCCCCAGAAATCAGTTCAGAGTGGGCATGCGACCCAGTTCTGGCCAAAAGGATGTGGGGAGAGATGTGCTGGGGCTTTGGGGAAAGGTCTGCCTTGCTGATCAGGGTAAGCACCTAGAAGTGACTGTCTCTCTTCTCCCTCTGGAAGTGGCCTTGAGTGGGAAGAGGCCTGGGCGTGCTGCAGCATCTGACCACCTGTGGGGAGGAATCCGACACAGGAAGGCAGAGCCAAGAGACTCACCAAAATTTTCTGAAGGGTGCACTTCTCTATAGCTTGTCTCTTACTGCATCCTCCTATGAGACTGGATAATAGTCTTATATTCTAAACATGTCTTGTTAAATTCATTTCCATTTATTTTATAGCTTTTATTGTTATTATAAATGGGGTAGTTTTCCATTTAATTTCTGTTTATTGATATTGTTTTTAAAGCTATTGCTTTTTGCTTATTTATTTTGTATGCAAAATTATCTTTTTAATTCAATAGTTGTTTTTGCAATTTGGTCTGTTGTATTTTCCAAGCCTGCAATCCTAGCATCTACAAATAAGGACCATTTTGATTCTTCTAGTCTAACATTGATATCACTCATTTCTTTTTTCTTATTTTAATACTTAAGTTAGACCTTCCAAAATAATGTTGTTTAATAATTATGATAAAAGGCATCACACCCATGTTCCACATTTTAGTTGCTTGACATTTTAATACACGTAACAATCTAATATGTAGATTTTTGATAAATTACCTTCATTATGTTTTAACAGCTTTTTCTTAGTACTATTTTATTTACAGCTTATGTTACAAATAGCTAAAAATTACTCAACTGGTTTTTTTAAATCTGTTGATATAATTATATGAGTCTTTAATGTATTTGTGTAATGAGTTTGCTAAATATGTTGAAGCATTTTTACTTCCTGGGGTAAATTCTACTTGGTCAAGTAGGATTTGTTTTCTAATTCACTTCTGAATTTAATTTGCTAATATTGTATAGGTTGTTCGGTTTTTGCATCTATTTTCACAAATGAGATTCACCCACTTGCTTTCCCTTTTATTTTGTTCTCTTTTAAGTCAGATATTGGTAGTAGACGTATAATGAATGAAATATGAAATAGATGAAAAATGTCCTTCTTTTTCTATGATCTGCCATATTTATTTGAATAATGCACAAACTATGTTTTATTAATTGAAACAATGTCCTCTAAGGGTGCTACTCTCAATCAAATGAAGTGATGTGCTTTGTAGTGTACATACTACCACAAAAGGGCTTTTTTTTTGCCATAATAAACAGCTTCTTCGAAAGCAGAAAAATAACACAGGCCCATATATGTTAGCATTTAGGACAAAACACAAATTTAAGGAAAGTATTCCAGCTCTTCTAAAAATCAAATAATATTTAATGCCCAAATATTTTCAAATCAATATTCTTCATGAAAATGTATTAATAAATGTCTTCATTGAAACAAATAAAAGTAAACTTTGAGACAAAGGAAATTGTGTTCATGAAGGATTCACATAGCCCATAACAATGACTATAACTACAGTAAAACTAAAATTACGTAGCTGAAATGTACAAAAATAGCCCAATTCCCTGAGCTTAGGGAAATGGTCATTTGACGCAAACAGTTACTCATCCCTTTTCTCTTTACAAGGATGCAGTGAAGATAAAAAAATATTTCTATGTGAATGTTTCTGGGTGTTTCAAAGGAAGATGCATTTGTTATATAATCACCATTATTGTTGAGGCTGCCAATTTAAAAATGGTCTATCTCTGGGGTGACCAAAAGGTCTGGCCATTTATGGTGTTTGAAAGTCTTCAACTAAGAGACGTGATTATTATTCTTCGCTCTGCCATAAAATGGAATTGTTCAATAGGTACCATGTGCCAGAAGACTTTGGCCAGTAGAGCTCTCAAGCTAAAATTAGGTAGTTGTCTAATCTTAGGCCAGTTATTAAGGGATACACAATCATATTACTAAGCTATCCCAGTAGAGAAAAAATATATATAATTTGATGAATAGGACTCGAACACTTATATGTAATCATATGGTCTAGATTTATTGCTTTATAGAATATAAGCCAATTCTCGAGGTAAAGTGATTTGTACCAGGTCTCATTTATTGCTACATTTATTCTGTGAGTATACAAGAAATGGTACAAGAGGTTGAGGAAACAGTGGTGAACAAATAGAAATGATCCTTGCTCTCAAAATATTTGCTGCATAAAGATCAAAACAGATAATCATGGATGGTTAACAGAAAAGGAATAAATTTGGACCCTCTACCTCACACCATATACAAAATTTAACTCAAAATGAACCATAAACCTAAATGTAAGAGCTAAATTTATAAAACAGAACAACAGTAGAAAAAATATAGGAGTAAATCTTCACGTCTTGACGTTGGAAAATGATTTCCTAAATGCAACACTGAAAGCACAAATGACAAAAGAAGTAGGTAAGTTAGACACTGAAATAACTTCTGTATTTCAAAGGACACTTCAAGAAAGTGAAAAGACAACCAATAGAATGGCATGATACATTTGCAAGGTGTTCATCTGATAAGGGACTTGCATCTAGAACATATGAAGAACACTTACAACTCAACAATGAAAAGAGAACCCAGTTTAAAAAAGGGTAAAGTAGCTGAGTAGACATTTCTCCAAAGAAATACAAATGGCCAATAAGCACATGAAAAGATGCTCAACATCATTAGCCATCAGGGAAGTACAAAACCACTCCACACTCATTAGGATGGCTATAATTAAAACTAGGCACAACAACTACTAGCAAGGAGGTGGAAAAACCAGGGCCCCCAAACACTGCTTGTGGGATTGAAAATGAGGCAGCTACTTTGAAAAACAGTTTGGAAGTTTCTCAGAAAGTTAAACATAGAGTTCCTATAAGCCACCTTAATTCTACTCCTAGGTATAAAGAATTGAAAATAGGTATTCAAAAAATACCTATACATGTATTTTCAGGGCAGCACTATTCAAAATAGACAAAAGGTAGAAACAGTCCGAATGTCCATAAATGGATGAACAAATAAACACACTGTGAAACCACACAAAATTGTACATTATCCAGCCACAAAAATGAATGAAATATGATACATGTTACAAACATTATGCTGACTGGATAAACCTGGAACACATGCTAAGTGGAAGAAGCCAGACACGAAAGGTCACATTTTGTACGATTCCATCTATATGAAATGTTCAGAATAGATAAATCCATAGAGACAGAACATAAATGATTGGCTGCCAGGAGCTGGGTGGGGAGGAAGAATGGGGAGTGACTGCTTAATGGATATGGGGTTTCTTTCGGGGGTGATGCAGACGTTTGGAACTAGATAAAGGTGGTGAGAGCACGACATTCTGTGTACTAAATGCCACCGAACTGTTCACTTTAAGTTGTTAATTTTATGTTATGTGAATTTCAGCTCAATAAAGTTTTAAAACCAGATAATCATGTGATGAATTTCTGCTGCTCTAATTTTAGTCAGCTGGCAACTTTCCTTTTATATTTGCTGCTCACTTGCCTAAGAAGTTGTATTTGATCAACTCAGCATGTCCTTACAAAGGAAATGACAAAAACCCCTGCATATCAGCCCCTGATTAGCAGCCACTGGCCAGGCACCAGGAAAGGGGTGACAAGAGGAACAGAGCAGCAGACACAGTCCACAGAAACCTGGGTAAAAGATTAGTGCTATCACCTCCCAGCGATGCACCAGTTGGGGCAGTTCCCATCAGTATGACCTTCATCCTTTCCTCTGTAAAAGGGATGGGGAAAGGGAGGTCATAGCAAGATCCTCACCCGCCTCACCAGACTGCATGGAGCAAAGAGAAGAATGGCACAAATGTTCTTGTAAGCTGTAGAGCCCACGTGGATGTAAATTTTGAATTTGATTGAATTACATGAAATTGCCAAGAGTCAACCATTTTTGATCTACAGTCACCATTTTTGTCCTACAATTGCTCTTTTTAGGCCAAAAATAGCTGACTTGGCAATTTCATGTGGTTCAGTTAATTTTCAAGTCTACTATGTAGCATCAACCTCTTGCATTAAAAAGTAAAAAATAATAGTCTCTGATAATTTAGTTTTATTAATTCCCTGGTAGCACTGCAGCCTATCCCATTACTGACAGCTTAAATATGCAAATCCACACACCACACAGAGCTCAGGAGCATAAAAAGAGGATAAAATGTAAAAGAGTATATTATCACACAAAAATTAAGAGCGTTTATGCTGGAACACCATTGCCACAGTTCTAATCCTGGATTTTCTCTTATTTCCTGTGTGACCTTAAATACACTGCTTAATCACTCTGAGCCTCAGTTCCCTCATCTGTAAAATAAGACTCCTAATAATACCTACCATGAAAGAATGTTGTCAGGAGGATGTGAGGTGCTTGCACTTGGTAAAGACTATCTAATCATTCCATGTTATTTTTATTGACTTTCATATTTGGCCCAATGTAAGTTTGGATTTAATTTGACAAAATTATATTTTAGAGATGGAAGGCACACTTTAAGTGTTATGTGAGTTTATGTGTGTCTGTTGGTCTACCTGATTTAGGGGAAATAAAAAGCAATTAATTTTAAGGGGTTCTATAAATTATTTTGCCCTGAAAACTCCAAACAATGTGGTCCCTAGATAGTCCCATAAAGTTGGAATTCTGTGAGTCTCTTTCTGTGCTATAGGAAGCCTTGTGATTTCTAGCCTACTAGCCACAAAAATTTAACTTTTTGACCAAAGATCAACAAAATACAACATAGGAGTTCATATGTAATACTCTTAGGAGTGAAAGAACTATGGAATGTAAAGTTTGCCAGCATGTTAACATGAAACTTTCAGCATTTTCCTAACATGAAACGCTTGCCTTTCTTCTTAAGTTGTGTCAATAAATGATTTTTTTCTTTTAAATTGTGAAAAAAAAATTATGGGTATTATTGCTGCCAATTGTGCTGTAAAGTGAACATTTTTACATATAAATCATATCCATGTTTCTCAAGGTGTGTTCTGAAGAACAGTTGCACCAAAATCACCTGGAATATCTGTAAAAATGCAGATTTCTGGATCCCAGGAATGAACAAACACTGAGTTTAAAACACTATGTTTTTAAGTAATTAAAAAAAAAAAAAGAAGCCTGAAAATATGATCAGGGAACAAGATACTATGAGTGACATTCTTTTGAAAAACAATGCAAAAGAATTTCTAGAAATTAAAAAAACAGTTTCACTCAAAATAAAGCATAGTAGACAGATAAACATCAGATTAAAGTCAATGGAGAGAAAATGGGGAGAAGGCTGGGAGATAGAAATTAAAGAAATCATCCAAAGGGTCTAAGATGGTGGAGCAGATAAACTCTGTGCTTGCCTCCTCCCATGACCACATTAAAATTACAACTAAATTATAAAACAATCAACCTGGAGAACCATTTGAAGTCTAGCTGAACAGAAGTTTTGTAACTAAAGATATAAAAAAGAAGCCACATCGAGACTGGTTGAAGGTGCAGAGACGCAGAACAGGCTAGCCCCACACCTTGGTGTGGCAGTTGAGAATTGGGAGGGATATCTGGGCCACAGGGCCCCCTCTCCAAAAAGCAGGGAACCTCAGCCCCACACTGGGCTCCCCAGCCCAGAGTATTGGTGCCAGGAAGAGGAGCCCCCACAATTTCTGGCTATGGAAAACAGTAAGGATTCTGACTGTCCAGGTGAGACAGAAGGCTGAGGGACACTCAGACTTCCTCTTAAAGGGCCTGCTCACAGACTTGCTCTCAGACACTCACCGGTCAAAGGAAGGGATAGTGACTCAGGAGTCATCAGAGATATATGGAGAGAGACTGAGTTGTGGGGCTTCAGGGTGAGAACTGGAGTGACATTTGCCATTGTTCCTGTGTAGAATCCTCCTCTTGTGAAGCTGGCAGGCAGGCGTCATCTTTTCTGCGTTAAGCCCTCCCCCACATGGCCAAATCTGAATTTGCATTGGCCTGGTGAACTTCACTCACTCCACCCTGGTGGCTCCCTGGAACCCCACCTACCCAGTTCACACAGCACCAGAGGCACTTTTTCAGTGAGCAGCCAGCCCCACCCATATTGCACTCTTTCTTAGACAACTCTTGGGGTTCCATGGGCCCCAAGCAGGTGGTGGCTGGCCTCAGTATGTTCTGAGACTTTTGCCAAGTAGCTCAAGGCTCAACACTGGCACCAAACCATGATCTACATTAACCTGGTGACTACAACTCATCCCACCTTAGTGATTCTTTGAGACCCCGCCTCATCCAACTCACTTAAAGCATGAGACTTTATCAGCAGATGAGCCTTACAGGAAATGGCAGGTGGCAGCATGCCTCAGGATGTCATGGGATTTTTGCAGTCACTCCAGGCCAGTTACTGGTGGCAGCCATCCTCAGATTGTAGCATGGCCTCTCCCACCCAACTCCAGGTATAGCACAGGCAGTGACCAACCACAGATCACATTGTAGCTCCTACCAAGTAGTCCCCGACTGGTCACAGGCAATGGCTGACATGAGCATGCCTCAGAGCTCCTCACAAGAGGCCCCAGAGCGAGCATACCTGAAGGTCAGCTTCAGACCACAGCAGAGCACTCCCCAATTAGCCCCACAAGAAGCACACCCAAATGGCAGTCTAAACAGACACCAGAGCCCACTAGGGTAAATTGCGTGCTGTGGAGTAAGCCCCCTGCACAGCAGCCCATAAGTTGTGGATGTAGCCAAAAACCACAGCTAGTCAGCATGAGGGACAATCCCACTAACTGATGTGCCAATAGCAATCAAGGCTGAATGATAACAGGAGGGCACACACAACCCACACAAGGGACACACCTAGAAGACCTGGTGCAAGTAACCAGGGAGACTGTGCCACTGGGCCCTACAGCATACTTATGACATAAGATCACCCAGACAAGAATGGCAGATGTGGCAGATCTTCCTAATACATAGAAACAAACAGAGAGGTAGCCAACATAAAGAAACAAAGAAATACATTCCAAATGAAAGAGTAGGAGAAAACTCCAGAAAAACAACTAAACAAAATGAAGGCAAGCAACCTACCAGATACAGAGTTCAAAACAATGTTTATAAGGATGCTCAAGGAACTTAGTGATAAGTTCAACAAAGAGATAGCAAGCATAAGAAAAAAAGACATAGAAACCATTAAAAATGACCAATCAGAAATGAAGAATACAACGGAAATGAAGAATGCACAGAAGGAATCACCAGAAGACTAAATGAAGCAGAGGATCAAACTGACAATTTGAAAGACAATGTAGCAGAAAACACCCAATCAGAACAGCAAAAATAATTAAAAAATGAGGATAGTTTAAGACATACCTGGGACAATATCAAGTGTAACAACATATGCATCATATGGGTAACAGGAAAAGATGAAAGAAAACAAGGGACTGAGAAACTATTTGAAGAAATAATGACAGAAAGCTACCTTAACCTGGCAAAGGAAATAGACATACAAGTCCAGGAAGCAGAGAGTTCAAAACAAGATGAACACAAGACACATTATAGTTAAAATGCCAGAGGTTAGAGACAAAGAGAGAATCCTAAAAGCAGCAAGAGAAAGGCAACTGGTTACTTACAAGGGAGCTCTGATAAGATTTGCAGCTGATTTCTCAACAGAAATTTTGCAGGCAAGTAAGGATTAACATGAAATATTCAAAGTGATGAAAAGCAAAGCTCTACATTACCCACACTACTATAACCCACACTACTGTACACAGCAAGGTTATCATTTAAAATTAAGAGAAGAGGTAAGAGCTTCCTAGATAAGAAAAAGCTAAAGGAGTTCATTACCACCAAATCAGTATTACAAGAACTGTTATAGGGACTTCTAGAAGGAGGAGGAGGAGGAGGAGGAGGAGGAGGAGGAGGAGGAAGAAGAAGAAGAAGAAGAATGAGGAGGAGGAGGAAGAAGAAAGAGGAAGAGGAGGAAAAGAAGGAGGAAGAGGAGGAGGATGAAAAGGAGGAGGAGGAGAAGGAAGAAGGAGGAAGATGAGGAGGAGGAAGATGAGGAGGAGGAGGAGATACATCGTTGTTGCCATAGTAAAATAGCAATAGCGATGTATCTATCAATAACTTTAAATGTAAATGAATTAAATGCTCCCATCAAAAGACGTAGGGTAGCTGAATGGATAAGAAAACAAAACCCATGCATATGCTATCTACAAGAGACTCACTTCAGATAGAAAGACATACACAGACAGAAAGTAAAGGGATGGAAAAATAATATTTCATGCTAATGAAATGAAAAAAACTCTGAGGTAACAATACTTATATCAGACAAAAAGACAAAATAGACTTCAAAACAAAGGCTGTAATAAAAGACAAAGAGGCACATTACATAATGATAAAATGGTCAATCCAACAAGAGGATATAACCCTTGTAAAAATGTATGCTCCCAACATAGGAGCACCTAAATAATATAAAACAAATATTGACCAACATAAAGGCGGAGCTCAAAAGCAATACAATCATAGTAGGGGACTTTAACACCCCATTGACACAGTGGACAGATCTACCAGGCAGAAAATCAACAATGAAAGAGTGACCTTAAATGATACACTAGATCAGATGGATTTGATACACTAGATCAATTGATATTTTTTGAGAATTTCACCCCAAAGCAGCAAAATATTTTCAGTGCACATTGAATGTTTTTCAAGATAGACCACAAGTTTGGCCACAAAACAGGTCTCAATAAATTAAAGAAGATTGAAGTCATATCAAACAACTTCTTTGAACAAAATGGTATGAAACTAGAAATCAAATACAGGCGGAAAAAAACTGAAAACACACAAACACATGGAGGCTAAATAACATGCTACTAAATAGTGAATGGGTCAATAACAAGATTAAGGAAGAAATCAAAAGATGCCTTGAGACAAATGAAAATGAAAACATAATGACCCAAAAAACTATGGGACACAGTGGAAGCAGTCCTAAGAGGAAAATTCATAGCAATACAGGCCTACATCAAGAAACAAGAAAAATCTCAAATAAATAATTTAACCCTACACCTAAAGGAACTAGAAAAAGATCAGCTAACGAAGCCTAAAGTGAGTGGAAGGAAAGAAATAAAAAAGATCAGAGTAGAAATAAATGTAATAGAGTCTGAAAAAACAATACAAAAGATTAATGAAACCAAGAGCTGGTTCTTTGAAAAGATAAACAAAATCTACAAACTTTTAATGAGACTCATCAATTAAAAAAAAAAAGAGAAGAACCAAATAAATAAAATCAGAAATAAATGAGAAGAAGTGACAACTGACACCAGAGAAATACAAATGATGAAAAAATATCCAATTATGTATCAACAAATTGGACAATCTGGAAGAAATAAGTTCCTAGAAACAAGCAATCTTCCAAGACTGAATCAAGAAGAAACAGAAAATCTGAACCAACCAATTGCTACTAATGAAATTGAATCAGTAATCAAAAAACTCTCAACAAACAAAAGTCCTGAATGAGATGACTTCACAGGTGAATTTTGCCTAACATTCAAAGAATTAACACTTATGTTTCTCAAATTATTCAAAAAAATTCAAGGAGAGAGAAAGCTCCGAAGCTCATTTTACAAGGACACTATTACCCTGATTCCAAAACCAGACAAAGACATTATTAAAAACAAAAGAAAGAAAGAAAATTACAGCCCAATATCCCTGAAGAACACAGATGCAAAAATCCTCAACAAAATATTAGCAAACTGATTTCAGCAATCCATTAAAAAAATCATACAACACAATCATGTGGGATTCATTCCTGGTATGCAAGATTGGTCCAATAGCCACAAGTCAATTAATGTTATACACCAGAGAAACAAAATGAAGGATGAAAATAATATGATCACATCAAAAATAAAAAAAAAAGAAAGAAAGAAAAAAAGGCATTTTACAAAATCCAGTATTCATTTATGATAAAAACTTTCAGCAAAGTGGGAATAGAGGAAACATACCTCAGTTTAATAAAGACCATACATGACAAAACCACAGCTAATAATCATACTCAATGGGGTAAAACTAAAAACAGTCTCCTTAAGATAAGAAACAAGACAAGGATGCCCACTTCCACTTTTATTCAACATAGTGTTAGAAGTTCTAGCCACAGCACTCAGACAGGACAAAGAAATAAAAGGCATCCAAATTGGAAAGGAAGAAGTAAACTGTCATTATTTGCTGATGACATGATACTATATAGAGAGAACCCTAAAGATTCCACACGCAAAAACCTATTAGAACTGATAAATGAAGTCAAAGAATTAGCTGGATACAAAATTAATGTTCAGAAGTCGGTTGCATGTTTATACACCAATAATGAACTGTCATAAAAAATTTAAGAAAAACCATCCCATTTACAATTGCATATATATATATATATATATATATATATATATATATATATTACCTCCTCAGTTAAACTTATTCATATATATATGAATAAATTTAACTGAGGAGGTAAAATACCCATACTCAGAAAATTGTAAGACGTTGAAGAAAGAAATTGCAGAAGATACAAATAAATGGAAGCATATATGATGCTCATGGATAGGAAGCATTAACATTGTTAAAATGTCCGTATTACCCAAAGAAGTCTACAGATTCAGTGCAATTTCTATCAAAATCCCAATGGCATTTTTCACAGAACTAGAACAAATAATCCTAAAATTTATATGGCACCGAAAAATACTCCAAATAGCTGCAACAATCTTGAGAAAGAATAACAAAATTAGAGGTATCACACTACCTGATATCAAACTATATTACAAGGCTATAGTAATCAAAACAGCATGGTACTGGCATAGTGGATCAATGGAACAACATAGAGAGCTGACGTCTATATGGTCATTTAATCTATGACAAAAGAAGCAAGAACAGATATTTGGGTAGATACCCAGGAGAGGGATTGCTGGGTCATATGGCAATTCTATTCGTAATTTTTTGAGGAACCGCCACACCGCCTTCCATAACGGCTGCACCAGTCTGCATTCCCACCAACCTGAAAACATTTAGAGATAAAGACACGTGTGCTCCAATGTTCATTGCAGCTTTGTTTACGGTGGCCAAGACATGGAAACAACCAAAATGTCCTTCGATAGATGAATGGATGAAGAAGTTGTGGTGTATATATACAATGGAATACTATTCGGCGGTAAGAAAAGATGATATAGGGACATTTGTGACAACATGGATGGATCTTGAGAGTGTAATGCTGAGCGAAATAAGTCAGACAGAAAAAGCAGAGAACCATGTGATTTCACTGATATGTGGTATATAAACCAAAAGCAACAAAAGAACAAGACAAACAAATGAGAAACAGAAACTCATAGACACAGACAATGGTTTGGTGGTTGCCAGAGGGTAAGGGGGGTGGGGGGTGGGGGGTGGGAGATGAGGGTAAGGGGGATCGAATATATGGTGATGGAAGGAGAACTGACTCTGGGTGATTAACACACAATGGGATTTATAGATGATGTAATACAGAATTGTACACCTGAAATCTATGTAACTTTACTAACAATTGTCACCTCAATAAATAAATAAAAAATAAAAAATAAAGAAACAAGAACATACAGTGGGGTATTCACTAAATGGTGTTGGGGGAATTGGATTTATGCATGCTAAAAAAAATGAAACTAGACAACCTTCTTATACCACATACAAGAATAAACTCAAAATGGATTAAAGACTTTAATATAAGACCCAAAAAACATAAAACTCCTAGAAGAAAACACGGGCAGTAAACTCTCTGACATTGTTCTTAGTGATATTTTTTCTGAGCTATCTCTTTAGGCAAGGGAAACAAAAGGAAAAATAAACAAACGGGGCTACATCAAGCTAAAACATTTTTGCACAGCAAAGGGAACCATAAACAAAACGAAAAGACAGCCTATGGAATAGGAGAAGATATTCACCAATGATACACCTGATAAAGGGTTAATATCCCACTCTTATAAAAACCTCATACAACTTAACAGAAAAAATAAATCCAATTAAAAAGGAGCAGAGGACCTGAATAGACATTTCCCCTAAAGAGGACATACAGATGGCCAATAGACATATGAAAAGATGCTCAACGTCACTAATTATAGAAATGCAAATAAAAAATACAATGAGATACCACCTCACTCCTGTTAGAATGGCTGTCATCAATAAATCAACCAACAACAAATGTTGGCGAGGATGTGGAGAAAAGGGAACACTTGTGTACTATTGGTAGGATTGCAAATTGGTGCAGCCACTATGGAAAATGGTTTAGAGATTCCTCAAAAAATTAAAAATAGAACTACCTTATGACCCAGGAATTCCACTTCTGGATATTTATCCGAAGAATTCCAAAACACTAATTCGAAAAGATACATGCACCCCTATGTTCATTGCAGCACTACTTATAATAGCCAAGATATGGAAGCAACCCGAGTGCCCATCAATAGACGATTGGATAAAGAAAAGGTGGTATGTATATACAATGGAATATTATTCAGCCATAAAAAAGAATGAAATCTTATCATTTGTGACAACATGGGTGCACTAGAGGGCATTATGCTAAGTGAAATCAGTCAAACTGAGAAAGACAAATACCATATGATGTCACTTATATGTGGAAACTAGAAAACAAAAGAAACAATCAAAACAGAAACAAACTCATAGATACAGAGAAAGAGAACAAACTGATGGTTGCCAGAAGGGAGAGGATTGTGTAGGGGTGAAAAAGGTGAAGGGATAAAGAAATACAAATTGGTAGCTATAAAATCACCATGTGGATGTAAAGTACAGCATAGGTAATATAGTCAATAATGTTGCCACAACTATGTATCGTGCCAGTGGATATTAGACTAATTGGGGGGATCACTGCATAAATTATATAAATGTCTAACCACTATGCTGTACACCTGAAACTAATATAAAGTAATACTGAGTGCCAATTGTAACTGAAAAAAAAAAAAAATATTTTTTTTAAAAAAGAGGAAGAAAAGAAATCATGCAGAATATGACCCAGAGAACCAAAGAAACAGGAAAAGCAATAGGTAGTTAAGCATTGAGAATGCTCGAGTGAGGTCTAATATGTGTCTAATGGAGTTTGAAAAGGAAATAATGGAGAATGAGTAAGAGTAGACATTTTTAAGAGGTGATTGCTGAGAATTTTCCAGAATTTCTGAATGACAGCAATGTTCAGATCCGGGAGGCTCCATGAAGTTCCAATATAAGTTTGAAAGAAAATCCTCCCACACACGTAGCTATATTAGTATCATAGTGACACTACAGAACACTGAGGAAAAAAGGGTTTTAAAAGCACCCTGAAGAATAGAGGAGGTCGTTTACAAAAGAGCTAATCGGAGCGCTAGGAGCCAGAAGGCTGCAGAGAGAAAATACATAGGGTGGGTATGTTGTCAGTAGAAAGTGCTGAGATACCATTTCACACCTGCCAGATTGACAAAAATAAAAAGTTGATAATCCCAAGTATTGGAGAGAGTGTGAATCAATGGAAACTTTCAACAGTACTGGTGGAATTGTAAATGTGTTCGGTCAGTTAGAAACACATTTGGTGTTACCTGGGAAGGTGGAGCATGAGCACACCTGTGACCCATCTTCTCTGTTCCTAGGAGGCACACTCCAGAAGGCACATGTAAGGATGTTCATAGCAGCATTGCTGATAATAACAAAAATATATAAATAATGAAAATGTCCATCAGTAATGCTATGGATAAATTGTGGTGTCTTCATATGATAGAAATCTGCAGTCATGAAACGATCCACAGCTGCATGCATCAACATGAATAAATCTCACCAATATAATGTGAGCAAAAGAAGTCACAGTGAATATGTGTGTGTATGTGTGTGTGTGTACATATATGATTGCGTTGATATAACACCCAAAAACAGGCAAGAGCTTAGGGATAACAATTAACACGTTAACTCTATGTGTGTGTGGCAGGGGGGATAACAAAAGTATAAAAATATGAATATACACCAAGTTCAAATTAATGTTCACATTTTACGAGAAAGAGGAGAGAATCAGGGAGGGGTAAGAAGAGGGCTTCAATCATAACTTAGCTATAACATTTTATTTAAAAAATAAAATCCAAAACAAATATAAGAACAGGTAATAATGTATTAAATATGGGTGATAGGCTTATAGGATTTTTATATTATTATCTTTGATTTTTCTCCGAATTTAAAATGTTTTGTAATTTTTGAAATAAGGCAGACTAATATACGTAATATTTAAAGAGCTCACAAAAATATTAATAAGGAAACAAAGAATCATCCTCCAAGAAATGGGCAAAAGATTTAAACCGATACTTCCTTAAAGAAGATGTACAGATGGCAAATAAACACATGAAAAACTCAACATCAGTAGTTATGATGGAAATGAAAATTCAAACTACAAGGAGACACCAACAGCACACTCACTAGTAGAGCAGATAAAATTTAAAGACCATATCACGTATTGTCAAGGATGTGACGCAACTGGAGCTCTCTTACATTGCTGGGAGAAATGTACAATGATGCAGTTTTTGAGGCTATCACTTCGGTAGTTTCTTAAAAGTTAAACATAAACTATATAACTGCGCCATCCCACTCCCAGGCCTTTACCCAAAACAAAAGGAAGCATGTGTTCATGGAAAGACTTGTACACAGTGACCACGACAGCTTTATTTGTAATAGCCCAGGATTGGAAGCCATCCACCTGCCATGAACAGGTAAGTGGACAACAAACTCTGATCTATCCATACAATAAGACATTATTCAGCAATAAAAAGGAATGCATTATAAGGTCCAACAAGGATCACTTTGAAGATAATTATGTTGAGTGAAAGAAGTGAGGTGAAAAGGAGTATTAGCGGGATGACTCTGTTTATTTTAGGAAATGTAAGTTAATCTAAAGCAATGGAAAGTAGATGAGTGATTGCCAGGGGCCAGGAGGTGGTAGTTAGCAGGGGAGGTAGGAAGCATTATGAGGGAATATGAGGACACTTCTGGGGTGGTTCATCTGTTCTTTATCTTGTTTGTGGTGATGGTTTTACAAGTTTATACCTATGTCAAATTTATCAAATTGTACTCTTTAAATATGTGCATCATGTATATCAATTATACCTCCATAAAGTTGTTTAAGAAATAAATAAAACAAATGGAGAAGTAGTAACTGACTATCAGGTTGGATGACGCCGCAAGCCATAAAACCTGGATAGAACTCTGACAAAAGTGAGCTGAATTTTCCATGAAACACCAGAAAGTGTCAGGCGTGTGATACACCAGGTGTGTTGGAAGGTGTAAAAGTAGGACGTGGATTAATGTGTTTCACAAACCACCAGGTCACCAACTCCCGAGCCAGACACCAACACCCTCCGCTCTTTGCTGTAGCACCCACCCCTCTATCCCAGAGTCATGGCCGTCGGGCTTGTCCCTGGCTCGCTATTGCTGTATTCATCTTTGGGGAAAAGGAAGGGTGTCACAGAAAAGGTGTGGGTTCCCATCTGCATACACACAACAGTGACCGGCCATGCCTTCTGTGTCTCTGCAGGGCAGCCCCCAATTGGTACAACCTGCCCCTGAAACAGTCAGCTTTTTGTTAACTCTCTCTTAACATGAATAGACATAGACAAAGATTTCCCAAGCACTTAAGGAAATCTTCTAATATGAAAGAAAGCCAAAACAAAAGATGGGAAGAGAGATGGGAAGAAGAAGGAGGGAGGGAGAGAAGGAGGGAGGGAGGGAAGAAAAATCAAACCAGAGAAAATAGAAACAAGACAGAAAACAAACACAACCTCAGAAAAATTGTCATTAATATCTTTAGAAAAACAACAGAAGCCACTACATCCATAAATCAAGAATGAATGGCATAAAAAACAATAATTAAAGATTAAGAGGGCTGCTGGGTATTAAAATTATGACCACCGCAATGAACCTGGAAATTGGGGAAAGACGACTTGGAGGGAAAGTGTGTAAAATGAGTAGAGCTGGTCCCAGGTGGCCAGGACAGGGAGGAGGATACTAGGCCAGCAGACCAGCTAAGCGTTCCAAGTGCTGAGATGTACAATTCAGCCCACTCTTGAATTTTTTGAGGGTTTCATCCTTCAACTTGGGTGGAGGATAAATGTGTGGAAGGTGTCTGCAGGGCCACCAGAAAGGTTGTTTTGTTTTTGCTCAGCCACAGGGCAAAGGGGTCCTGAGCCATCCCAGGGCCTACTCACCTGGGCCCCAGGGCCCAGCTGCCTCCTCCCCAAGGGAAGGAGTCCCCAAGGAAGGGGGCCTTTCTATAATCCACAAAAAGGTGTGCAGTGGACCATCAGGTGGTCCAGGCTCCAGCAAAGGACAGTCCTTTGTCCCTGAAAGCACCTCCACTAAGATGGAGCTCAGACCAGGAGTGGCAGCCACTCGGTGGGGACCAGGCCAGCCCATGAGACAGTGTTTGTCCCACAGAGAGAACACAGATACTCGACACCAGGCTACACTCCAGCAGTGGTGGCTGAGGCACTTTGCTCCAGCAGGCACAGCTTCCACTGGGCTCTGTTCACACGGCATCCTTCCCCAGGCTCACACTCTGCGCCCTCCCCACCCACGGAGCCCCTCTCCCAGACGGCCACGGTGTCTCCGTGGGCAGCATAAAAAGCTCCTTTCCTCTCATCTCCCTCCGTAGGACACTTGGGGGCAGTCATTCAACATTGCACACACCCCATCCTCTGGGCGGCTCCACTCACCCTGAGATTTCAGCCTTTATTGGAGGGCCCCAGGACGCTCTGTGACAACTCTGAGATTAACGAGACCATAGGTGACGTACCACAGCCACTACTGGTCCAGCCGGCTGGGCTTCACATCACTCTTGGAAAGAACAGCTGTGCAGAACCGGCTGGCAGGGCTCATAAATCATGGCTCAGCAAGTGGGAGGAGAAAACCAACTCAGAGATATACTGTTTTAGGTGGATTTAAAGAAATACACCCAGAGACATTTAAAGAAATACACCCAAAGACAGACACACACACACACACACACACACACACACACACACACACACAACTTTATTTCCTCGTCATTCTTCCTCTCCTTCGCTTAGAACTCAGACATACTTCCAGGCACATCTCACCTCTTGGTGAAGGAGGTGTGTACAGTCTCTGTGTTATAAAACCATTAGGGCTTAAGCACATGAAGAAGAGGGGCAGAGAACACCGACCAGCATTTACTAAAGCAGTCCTCGCTGGGGCTGAGGGTTTTCTGTCCTTCTCATCTACACTGTTGTCACCACAGCATTTTAATTAATGCAAATGACACCCCAGGTCAGTGTTGTGAGCACCTTAGGACTGAAACCTCAACAAACAGACAATTTGCTCACAAAGTGGCAAGTTCCTGAAAGGGGGAACAGAAGTTCAAAGGAAGCAGAGTGATGATGGCAGCTGTGTGATGACTCACGTGCAGCATGAGAGCCTGGACTTTCACAGTCACGGAGTGGGAGCTGCTGGCCGGCAGCAGAGCAGCTGCTAGGTCCGTAGCAGGTTGGGTGGGATTTCCTGGAAACCCAGCCTGGGGGTGACTGCTGCAGAGCCAAGGCCCAGGACTGGCACACAAAATGACACAGAGCCTGCTCTGTCACCGTGAGGCTGCCACTCATTTCTGAGTGGCAGCTACCTCACATGAAGGCAAGTTTTATGATTGTTGTGCAACACCGTGTGATTCCAACCTGAGCGCCCATTCAGAGAGTCAAAGCCCTTTCTGTGAAATAGACAGAACCTGGAGTTCTACTGAAGTTTGACAGAGATTTCTTCATCTTTAACATGAAAACATTCTCAGATCCATGCCCAGATGACCTCCCAGAAGGAATGTGTGTGCATGTGCCTGTGCATGTGTGTGTGTGCACATACACAAGCATGAACACACATGTGTGTACATGCACTTAGGGCAAGAGACACAACCACGGCTCTAGAGGGTTACAAAAAGTCCTCGTCACTGGAGAATTCAGGCTGGTTTGGTGACTGACATAGGAGACATGCCAAAAGCACCCAAGGGCATGGAGCATGTGTGCAGGTGCGCTTGTCCAAGGCTCACTGCGTGATGTCCCCGGCTGGGGAGGTTCAGGCTGCGGAAAACCAGACGCACACACTCAGTTGTGATCAGACAGACGGCTGGAGGAAACCAGGAGCCAGAAAACACCATGGCTGGGGAAGGGGAGTCCTTTCTAGGAGTCAGGGCCACTGTCCACTTCTTTTGCACCCTTCCATCTGCAGAAGTCTCCATGCTCCCTGGTCAGTGGGGTCGGCCTTCCTTCCCAGGCCTCTGGGCCACCTGCATTCATGGTGTTGGGCACCAGTACCTCTGGCTTCCCAGGGCTTCTCCTCCATTAACCATGTGACTTTGGGCCTCAGCCTCCCTGCAGGGACCCCACTGAACCTGAGAATTAGGCACTGGTCAGAGCAATGAAAGAGGGGCCTTTCCAGTGTGGCGGTCCTGTACCTGTGTGGCTGGACTTGGCCGCATGGGGCCGCCATTGCTGACACACACTCATGCTCACACACTCACACACACATATACCCTCACATCACAGTGCACATTCATATACATGCACACACAAATACACATGCACACACATATACTCACATGCACACACAGGCTTACTCTCACACATTCACATACTCACACATGCATACACATATACACATACAGGTATACATGCTCACATACCTACTCACACACATACATGTACACACACACAGTTGCACACACACACTTCACATACCCACATACATCCACACAAACATATGCACATTCTCACATACACATGCTGGTCCTACGTGAGACCTCCACAGCCCCAAACCACCTCATGCCCCAAACCTCGCTGTCTGAGGTGGACACAGACTCCGAGTCCCCTACTTGCTGAATTATAAGTTGCCTCTGAGGCCAGTTTCCAGGGACTCAGGCCAGCCCAGCAGCAGGCTGCCACACAGGCTGTCCTGCCATCCTGCAGCCATTCTCTCCCCTCCTCCCGTTCCCCTCCCTCCTCTCCCTGCCCCTCTCTCCCATTCTCTCTCCCTTTTGTCTTTTTCCTCTTCCCTTCCACTTCCCCATCCGTCCTCTCTGTGTGTCAGTTACACACTCTTCCCTCCCTGATTCTTTCCACTCCCATCGCATCTCATCTCGGAAGGACAAGATCACCATCAAGTGGGGGTACCTCTCTGACCCCACCTTCCCTGAGTGATGAAAGTGCACGTGATCAGAGCTGGGACAGACACCACATGCCTGGTAACGTGGAGCGTGTAGATAACATTCCTGCCAGACGTGTCTCACCTAAATCGAATTTTAAGGACTCATCAGACAGACCAGAACTCAACCAACAAAACAATTGCCCTACAATCTTCCAAACTTTCAGGGTCATAGATGACAGAGCAAGGCTGTTCCCAGCTTGAGGCTGACTAAGCAGACACCTGTAAGGCAGGAACCCAGGTTGAATCTGGGCCAATGGGGAAATGCTGGAAAGGACAGACACAAGGAGACAATTTGAGAAATCTGAACTCGGGCTGCAGGCTGGATAATAACAGAGCATCACTGTTACATTTCCAGAGTTTGAACAAGGTGTGGTGTTTCTGTCCGAGAACGTCCTGGTTCTCTTCTAGTGTCTTTGCAGGAAGAGCCCCTTCACCCCATACAGCTTGTCAACAGTGCTCATTAAGAAACAGAGGAGTGGATGATGGGTGCCACTGCCTTCCCATTTGTCATCGCCTCGAATCCTGACCACATCCCCATGACACTGGCATCTCTATCCTTACTTAACAGATGCTAAACAAACTCAAGGTCAAAGATGTTCCCATGTTAATAGCCATCAGAGCTAGGACTGCACATGCCTGTCTGACCCGATGACCTCCAGCATCATTTAGTGTCATAGGTCATAGGTTACCCTAAATGTTGTGCAGCTGATATAATAGTCTCTCTGTCCATCAGTTCTCCCTAAAGAAGGGGACAGTTGGCAGAGTGCATTGGCCACTTCAAATAGCCCACGTCACATGAAAGAAGCCCTGAGCCAGGGCAGGAGTGCCTGTGTCCAGGGGCAGTGTCCAGAACCAGCAATATCAGCATCCCAGGCAGCAGTGAGGAATGCACACTCAGCCCCAGCCCAGACCTGCTGGATCGGAACCAGCACTTTAACAAGACCCCAGGTATCTGTGAGCATGGCACATCTGAGAGGCACAAGCTGGAGAGGCCGAGAGGTGCGTGGTATCCTGGGGGGGAGGGAAGGCGGAGCCTGCAGGTGTGGACTGAGAGACAGATAAAGGAAAAAATATATTTAACGATAAATAAAACAACCAATAAATAACCAGCAATGATATAATACATACATGTTTTCGTCTTCCCTGAAAACAAGGGTAATCTTCCTGGAGGAGTCTCAGACAAGGTATTTTGGTGGCTCAGCCATGGAGGACAGTTGTCACAGTGATTCAGCCTTAGTCTCAGGGACATCCAAGACCCCTCGGGGAGCAGGGACGTGCCCAGACCGGCCCAGAGGAGAGACTCCTGCTGTTCTCTGTGGGGCTTCTGGGCTTCCTGATCTCCTCTCTGCAGACAGCTTCCTCTGTTGCTTCACAGCTCTCTGCTGCCCTGTGAGCTGCCTGGGCCCGCACAGATACAGCCAAGACGGTGGGTGTCCCCTCCATTCAAACACCCACCTCCATCTAGCTGGATGCTCCCTGTCCTGGTTCTGGTTGCACATCTGTGGTCAAGAGAACCTGCGGACCCCTGCTTGGGTGGGCTCCATCCCCAGCCCACCTCAGTGATGGCCAGGAGCAGGTCCCAGGTAAGAGGAGGTTCATGCACAGGCAGAGGAGGCAGACGGGCACGTCTGCTTCCTGTCCCAGAAGTTCATCACCCCTCTGACAAGTGTATTGAAACCAGGCTCCTCATCTCCAGGGTGTTTGCTTTATACACTTAATCACAAACAGATTTTAAACTGTCAGAAGCCTGCAGATAGCTTGCAGCACTTAGCAGTGTCCGAGACACACAAGAAGTAGATGCTCAGTAAGTGTTCTTCTCAGTGACTAACTCTGAGAGATTGAAGGGATTCCAGGACGGTTATTTCAAATCTTTCCCACATAACCAGGTAGAATCTTCTCCATCCCAGAATTTTTTTCTCTTATATTTATAAGTATTTATTCAGGTACAGGCACAACTCAAAGCCAGAGACTTTGATGTGAAAATGGCTGTGGAGACCAACTGGATGCAAGAATAACCCCTCAGTGAGCAGCAAGATCTTGGAGTAGGAAGGGCCTAAGTGTCCCATTCCATCTCTCTTTTAAAAGACAATATTATAAAATATCTCACCTGCCCACAGTGTGAGCAACAATAAAATGGGAGTTTAAATCAGCCTGTGTCCTCGAGCTGGGAATAAAATTACAATGATGCATGTTCATAAAGTGCCACTCTGTGACAGGCTCTGTTCTAAACACTTGACATTTTTCCTTGTTTTACCCTAGGAGGGCCATTATCTTCTACTACAGATGAGGAGACTGAGGCACAAGTTACTTAATTTTGTGCTGACATCACTCAGCAGTGAGCTCGTTGCACAGCCCAGAGTTTCCCCTCAAACCACCACCTCGTTGTCTCCACCTCAGGCTGGGGCTTTCACTTGAGAAAGTGAAAGCCATGAAGATTGCAAATGAGTAAGGGAGGCTTCAGAAGAAACAAACCAAACTGGTTTCCGTTAGTTTTAAAGTTCAAATCTAATTCATCAAAGGGGGGAAATGATATGCTAGTTTTCTTTTCTTTCAGCCTACTGACAATCTTACATTTCAGTTTTGAGTGTCTTTTAAAAACTTCACAAAAACTCCTCGTGCTCTATCCATAAATTGAGTGGAATGAAAAGACGTGTTGCTGAAGAACTTCAGCAGGTCGTCACAAATCAGACCCACAAACTCAAAAATCCAGGGCATTTCTATACTTGTCATCAGAAGACGGAGCGGTGGCAAGTTTCTTCCAGTGCCTGAGGTCTGCCCCACGGCAGTAGTTTTGTTGTGTGTTTTTTTCCACCTCAGTAGTAAAAGCCAGCATATGAGCTGCACTGTTGCCTTTCCAGTCTGTCACTGTGTCAAAGGTTACGTCAAGGAGCTTCTAATGGCAACGCCAACTATTTCCTCTGGGCTCTGGCATTTCTTGTTCATGGTGCACAGCTGCTCTCACCTCTTACTGCTGCCAGCATGGTGGGGCATGCAGCATGGCAGAGACTTGGCGTCAGCTTCTTGCAAATATGAGTTTATGCTGTGAGACCCCTTCCTGGCTGTGTTTTGGCCTCTCCAAGCCTCAGGCTTCCATCCCATCTATAAATTGGGGCAGTAATAACGACATCAGTTCCAGAATGTCAAAGGCACTAGTCTCAGCCTGTTGTTTCTCAGCACAGCCATCACTTGGGTTGGTTGTGAGATAGGCCGGCTGTGTTCAATTGTGCAGAAAAAATAAACTCCAGTGGAGAGAACTCAGACTAGTAGTGGGACTGGTCAGGCAGGGGATTTAGGTCCAAAACTAAGACGAAACATTCTACAAACAGGAATTGACTTACAGTAGAATGGGTTTTCACAAGAGGTGTTGAATTACCTCTCCCAGGATGCGTTAAGGTCAAGCCTCGATGAGTACTTATTGGGATTTTGTAGAGAGAATTTACAGAGCAGATAAAGGATCGATCTGAATGTCACCTGAGGTAACACAATATGATAGATATTCTCTATCATATTATCATGATTATTATAGGATCCTATTTCATAGGATCTTATCAGAATCTGTAGCCATCTTGTTTATTTACCTGCTGACTTATTCTACTGCCTCTGTCACCTGACTGTCAGTTCCATGAAGGCAAGGCCCTGCTCCCTGCTGCATCGCCAGGCCCTAGCCCATCGTGAGCAATGAGGAAATATTTAATAGAGGAATGCATGAATAAATGATTTCTAAGACTCCTTTCAATTCTCAGTCAACGAGGCCTCAGGCTACCCTTAGTTTACCCTCAAATATGCTCTTTAAAAAAGACAAAGATTGTTTTTGGGACATTTTGGTAGAAAAAGAAATAAAAGGAAAGGAAGACATAAAACTATCTTTATACACAGATGACATGATTTTGTATATTGAAAATCCTAAGTAATCCACAAAATAATCTATTATATCTAATAAATAAACAAATTCTGAAAAGTTACAGGTTATGGGATCAATATATGAAAATTAATTGTTCTTCTATATGATGGCAATGAACAATCCAAAAGTGAAATGAAGAAAACAATGCCATTAAAAATACAGTTGGCCCTTGAACAACGTGGGTTTGAACTGCTTGGGTCCACTTATATGTGGATTTTTCAAATATGTGGAGGACCAACTTAAGTTATACATGGATTTTTTACTGTGCAGGTGGTCAGTGCCCCTAACCTGAGTTGTTCAAGTGTCAACCGTATTATCGAAAAGAATAAAGTACTTAAGAGTAGATTTAACAAAAGAAGTGAAAGGCTTGTATACTTTTAACTACAAAACACTGTTAAAAGAAATTAAAGAAGACCTAAACAAGTGGAAAGACATCCCATGTTCATAAATTGAAAGGCTTAATATTATGATGGCAGTGCTCTCCAAATTGGTCTTAGATTCAATCCCAATCAAAATCCCAGCTGGCCTTTCTTCATAAAGTGGCAGACTGGTCCTAAAATTCATAAGGAAATGCAAAGGACTCTGAATAACCAAAACTATCTTGAAAAAGAAAAATAGTTAAAGAACTCACACTTCTTTACTTCAAAATTTCATACAAAGCTACAGTAAACAAAACAATGTGGCCCTCGCATAAGGATAGACATGTAGGTGAGTCCAATATAATTGACAGTCTAGAAATAAATGCTTATATATATTGTGAATTCATTTTCAACAAGGATGCCAGCACCATTCAATGGGGGCAAGAGTAGTCTTCATTGAATGGGGTGAGAATAACTAGACACCAACATGCAAAGGAACGAAGTTGGAAACCTACCTCACACCTACAAAAATTAACTCAAAGTTGACATAGACCTAATTGTAAAAACTAATACTATATAGTTTTATACTATAAAACATAGGAGAGGTCCTAATGGAAACGTCAAATATTTCCTCTGGGCTCTGGCATATAGGAGAAAACATAGGAGTAAATCTTTTTAATTTTGGATTATGTAATGAATTCTTAGATATAACTCCAAAAGCACAAGAAACAAAAGGAAAAATAGATAAATTGAACTTTACTAAAATTGAAAATGTTTATGCTTTAAAGAACACCACCAAGAAAGTGAAAAGACAACACACAGATAGGAGAAAATATTTGCAAATCATTTATCTGATAAGGGACTTGTATACAGGATGCACGTCAACACTAAAAAGACAAATAACCCAACTTAAAAGATTGCAAGATTTGAATAGACATTTCTCCAAAGAAGATATACAAACCACCAATAAGCACATGAGACGATGCTCAACATCACTAACCGTCAGGGAGATGCAGATCGAACATACAGTAACATGGCTAAAATTAAACGTGCAGACAAAAACAAGTGTTAGTGAGGATGTGGAGTAATTGGAACCCTCATTCACTGCTGCTGGGAATGTAAAATGGTGCAACCACTTTAGAAAATAGTCTGTAAGTTCCTCAAAATGGTAAATGTAGAGTTACAACATAATCAAGAAATTCCACTCCTAGGTACATATTCAAGAGAACTGAAAACATATGTGCACACAGAAACTTGTGACTGTTTATATCAGCATTATTCAAAATAGCCAAATAGTGGAAATAGTCCCATATCCATTAACTGATAAATGCATTAAAAAAAATGTGGTACATCCACAAAGTAAAATATTATTTGGCAATAAAAATGAATGACATCTTGACACATGCTACAACATGGTTGAAACTTGAAAACATTATACTAAGTGAAATAAGTCAGAAACAAAAGGCCATATATTGTATGATTCCGGATATTAAATTTCCAGACTAAGCAAATCCCTAGAGATTATAAAGTAGATTGCAGGGGCTAGGGGTGGGGTGGGGGGAGAGAAATGGGAAGCTACTGCTAAGGGGTACAGGGTTTCTTTTAGGGGTGATGAAATGTTTTAAAATTAGACAGTGTTGCACCACTCTGAATATACTACAAACCATTGTACTATACAATTTAAAAGGGAGAATTCTGTGGTCCATTCATTAGAGCTTGAAACACTCTTGTATGTTTTTGAAAAATCAAACTACTGAAACAAAGTAAAATAACAAAAGGAATATTTAACTTGTAGGAGACGAAAGTTTGAAAAAAGTGTTTGTGGCCTTACATTTTGCTTAGTTAACAAGGGATGACGAAGGTTTTCTTTTAATTGGTGATTTTTCTCCTACTATATTTCAAAATGATCACAAAAATGTGTGCTTTTTGTAAATTATTACTTTGAAATATTTCAAGCATGCAGAAAATGATGGAAAAGAATAAAACAAAACCCATGGATTGTTTACTTAACTTTGTAAGTTCTAAATATTCTATCATATTTGCTTCACAGATCTTTTATTAAATAAGAAATAAAATTTTACATTATAGTTGAAGACCCCTGAATACCCCTCCCCAATCACATCCGCACTACCCCTCCCCTCAGAGTAATTGCCATTCTGATTGTGGAACTCTTAAGTCTCACACATATTTTTATGTTTCGACTCTTTATTATGTATCCATGAACAATACACAGTATATTTTTGCTTTATAAAATTATTTTAAAATGTTATCATGTTGTAAATATCCCTCCATAAATTGCTTGTTTTAGTCAACATCATGATTTTGATATTTATCAATGTTAATTCATTCATTTTACTGAACAGAAAAATACACAGTCCACATTATATGGACTTTCCCACTATGTATTGATTCATCCTACTGTACACGTATGTCAAATCTGTTTATGTGTTTTCTACTATTATACTCCATGCTCCTATGAACGTTCTGCTGCAAGAGTCCAGGCATCTGTGTGAATTTCTCAAGGGAATCACACTGCAGTGGAATTGCCGGGTCATAAGGGATGTCTTCAGCTAGATACTGCCAAACTGCCCTTCACCAAGGTCAGCTAATTTACACTCCTGCCATCAAAGTCAGAGTTCCCAGCCCACTCCATCCCCACCATCAGATAGCACTGCCACCTTTTACTTTTTCCCAATCTACTTGTTATTTTAATTTTCACCTTCCTGGTTACAAATGAGATTGAGCGTATTTTCATGTTTGTTGGTCTTTGGGGATATGTCTTACGTGATTGCCTACTAATATTTTTTACCCAGTATTCCATTGAGTTGTTGGCTTTTTCTTAGAAACTGAAAGAGTTCTTTATAGTATATTCTTCAGAATATATGCTAATCCTTGGTCTGTTACAGGATGACAAATCTCTCCTAGACGGCAGCTTATCTTTTCACTTTTTAACATTGTCTCCTATGCTTGTTTCTAAACTTAATAATGTCAAATGGATCAAGTTTTTGTTTTATGTTCTTGCCTTTTGTCTTTTGAGAAATCCTTGCCAATTTTAAGATCATAAATATGTCCTATATAAGCTTAAATTTTTTCTTTAATTTTGCTTTTCACATGTGGGTTTTTAATCAGTCTGGAGTTATGCTTGATTATAGTGTGAGGTAGAGATTTAATTTTGTTTTCCAACACTTCTCCCCACAATGCTGATTGAACTATTAATCCATCTATAAGGCCACTCTGTCACATATCAATTTCCTACATATGCACAGGTCTTGTAAGTTCTCTAGTTTGTTCCTTTGACCTATTTGTTTATTATTATAGCATCATAGAAAGTCCAAATACCCAGTAAGCAAATCCTCCCAACTTGATTAATCTTGTTTATTCTTCACCATTTCTTCTTACATGTGAGTTTTTGACCAGCTTGTTAAATTTCCCCCCAAATATTTGTTGGATAGTATTTGAAATTTCAATGAATTATTGGATTAACTGGAGGACTTGGATATCTTTGTGCTCCCACCCGTGAACATCTTACATTGCTCCATCTGTCCGTCACTTGTATGTTCTTCCATAACACTGTGAAATTTCCTTCATAAAGACCTTTCACAGCTTTCATTAGATGTATTCATAGTTACCATATATTTTTGTTGCCATTATAAATGGCATATTCCTTAAATTGCATTTTATTCTGTCTGTTGCTAAGGATAGCACGTTGATTTTTGTATACCAATCTTATGTCCAGAGATATAGCTAAACACCCTCATTGATTCTGATAATTTGTCTGTAGTGTCCCTTGGATTTTTCTATGGAAACAATCTCATCATCTATAGATAATTTCTGCTTTGATTCCCCCTTGAAAATTCTTGTACTTCTTATTTCCTTTTTTTTTAAGTTTTGATAATTGTTAGTAAAATTACATAGATTTCAGGTGTACAATTCTGTATTACATCATCTATAAATCCCATTGTATGTTCACCACCCAGAGCCAGTTCTCCTTCCATCACCATATATTTGATCCCCTTTACCCTCATCTCCCACTCCCCTCCCCCCTTGCCCTCTGGTAACCACTAAACTATTGTCTGATAATAAGTAGCTCAAGTAAAATATTGGACAAAAAGAAGTAATAGCAGATATTCTCAGCTTTTCTTGACTTTGAAGAGACTCATTCTAACCGTTTACTATAGGATGGTGTTGCTACTGGGTTTTTTGTTGATGCTTGCTATCAAGTTGAGACCTTATTTCTAGTCCCAATTTCCTCTGAGTTTGTACTGTAAACTAATGTAGAATTGTATGCTGTTTAGATGTGAGTTGCATAGATGTTCAAATATACTCTTACATTCCTTAAGTAACACATATTTGTCGTGCTCTACGCATTTTTACATATTGCTGAACTCTGTTGGCTAATATCAGTTAGGATTTTCATGTCTGCATTTGCAAGGAAAATGAATTTTTTCCTTTCGTGCTGTCTTTGTCTGCTTTGGTATAAAAAATAAATTTGCCTCAGAAAATGCGTCAGAGAGCAGTGCCTCCTTTCTGCTCTCTGGAACATTCTGTACCATGTGTTGGGATAACTGTTTCTTGACTGTTTGGCAGAATTCCCGTATAAAACTGTCCAGTCCTGGCATTTTGTGCATAATACTAAGCAGAGTAGACTTTTAAACTGCTGATAACATTTCTTTAATGGTTAACAGTCTATTTGGATCCCTTTTGTTTTTGAGTTTGCCAAATTACGTTTTTAGAGGTAATTACCTATCTCTCTTTGTTTTATGAAATTTTTTATTGTTGTTGTTCTTAGTATATTCTTATTTTTCATGTTTACTCTATCCATAATTACATGCCTCTTTTGCTTCCACATGTGCCTTATTTGTGCCTTCTCACTCTTTTTTCCCCATCTATTTTGACTAAGTTTGTCTATTTTATTTGTTGTCTTGTAGAACCAGCTGCTATATTTCTTGATTCTCTCTATTTCATATTTGTTTTCTATTTCATAGATCTTATTTTTTTATGACCTCCTTCCTTCTACATTCTTTGGCTTTACTCTCTCTCTCTCTCTCTCTCTCTCTCTCTCTCTCTCTTCTCCCCTCACCCCTCTCTCTCCCTGAGTTTGTTGCTTTACTCATTAAGTTGCGCATTTTTTCTCCTTTAACATAAATATTTAACACTTTACATTCCCTTCCAGATGCTGGCTTAGCTGCATTCCAAAAGTCCACATCCTGCTCTCTTCTCCTTTGGGCTCCTAGAAGGTTACAGACCACCTCCTTGCAGGGAGGCTGGGGCTCGGGACAGGCTCAGGCCAGGCACTGTGAATGGAAGTGATGAGTTTCACATCCGTCTGAGCACAGAAGAGTGGCATGCATGCGCTCTCCATTCGCCCTGGGCTCTCCTGCAGCAGATCCTGGAGGGCAGCTGGCAGTGCTGGTGGGGCTCCTTCAGCAGCCTCAGAGAGTGGCTATGAGGAAAGGAACCCTCGCCCCGTTGTGTAAGTGAATGAGAAACAAGCCTACAGGTGTTAAGCCCCTGAGATTTGGGGGTTGTTTGCTGTCTGCTCAAGCCTAGATGATCCCAAGTACACAAATATTTATATCAAGTGGGTTTCATTGTAGCATTACTTATAATAGCATAACTTTTGAAACAGTATTCAATGTCAAAAAATAGAAGATGGCCAAATAAATTATGGCCCGTGGTATGACTGTAATAAATACTTTATAACAAATAAAACTGATGAGTTGAAGATTTCTAGAAGCAATGGGAACATTCTCACAATAAAATATTCAGGAGAAAGGCAGACTATTAAAGGATTCAGTCACCATGATCACATTTTTACTTAAAACTGTTGCTATAAACTCAGAAGGGAAAAATAAAGACAAACACCACAAGTTAGTGGTGACTGCAGTAGTGAAATACAAAACTTAGGACCCAAAACCTGAAAATAGCCACCAAGGCATTTGTAAGAGGGAGCACTGAGGGTGAGCTGAAAGATGGTATTTCTTACAGAAAAGATGAGTAAAAACTATTTTCCAAAACCGCGGCAAGTGGGAATAAGTAGTGACTGGTGGTGAAAAGAGTGTGTTATTGGGCAAGTGTATCCATTACTTGTGAAATCGCTTTATGGCCCACAGTGCCCTCTCACTCCTTCACTCTCCTTTATTTTCATTAACAATCGCCCTAATCTCAGGCTGCAGGCTGATTGATCATAGCTGAGGGACAGAAAGAGAGACAAAGTGACTATTTAAAGATGCAGGTGGATGTCAGGAAGGATTCTCACAGCTGCTCAGGTGAAATCAAGGCTTGAGGTGTGGGTGAGTAGATGGGCCTAAAACAGCGTGGACAGCGTGGACTTACCATCCCCAGAGGTTTGAAATACATGCCTAACTTGGACTGTCAAGGAACGGCCTGTGCTGAGGAAGTGTTGGCTTACAAAAACAGGAACGTTCTGAAATTATTAGGGCCCATTCCAGGAATGACAGAGGAGTGGAGAAGAGCTGGAGCACCATGTGTTTTGGACTTGGTCGTTAGGCTGATTAAAGGACGCTCTTGTGTTTCAACAACAAATGAAGAGTTCCAATGATTCCAACTGTTTCGCTTTCTGGGGACGTCCCTCAAGCTACAGAGGGATTCTCTCATCTTTGTGGGTTTTCCCAGAGGTAACCACAGAGGAAGTCCATTTCTCAGCACAGATCAAGCTGGAATAATGCCCACATAGATGCTGATAAACCTTTTTTGGAGCCTAAAAATGCTATTGTGTGATGCCTACAGCTCCTGAATGTCACAAGCTGGGAAGTTACTGTTTTCTTCCACTGGAAGGACTGACAAATGATATACAGAGGGTGCCAAAAAAAAAATGTATGCACATTTTAAGAACGGAAAAAACTGAATTAAAATTGTAATACTCAATATATACCAATAACAAAAGATGAATACAAATCACATGTATACAATTTTTTGGCACCCCTGGTATTTACTGTGAGCACAAAGTAATGACAATGGTGACAGTTTCACAGGACAACTCCCTGGGAGTATCTGAGAGGGGAGTGAGCAGAGGGAATTGAGGTGTGTAAGGAGGAGGGAATTTGAGTTGGAATCATTATTAGGCTCAGGATGTGGCAAATTAATAACTTTTTATTTATTGGGTAAGTTTTTATTTAACACTTACTATGTGCCAGGCCTTACTTTGGCCACTGGGGACAAATATAGATCCTATGGTCATACAGTTTACCATCAAGTGGAGAATACAGATATTTATAAACAAATAAATATTAAAAGAGTGGCAGAAGAAGAAGGAGGAGGTGGACAGGTCAGGGAGGCAATCTCTGAGCTAAGCCTCCAATACAAGCAACAGCAAATGGTAACTCTGTCAGTCCCATCAAGGGCATGGACTTGAGCAAAGTCTGCCCCTGGCTTCCCGATTTGTTGATGGGTTGTGGACAGGTGCTGGGAAATGGGAGGTGAATACTGAAATGCCCCTGGAATGGGGATCACTGCAGGGCCTCACCCCAGAACCTCAGATTTCTTGAACCATGATGGATCTTGGAGGAAACTTCACTACGCCTCAGATTTTCAGATAATTCTCCTAAGAGCAATTTGATGGCTGGTCTAATCAAGCATGTCAGTGAGAATTTCTGTCCTTAAATACAGAGCTCGAAGTGTCCTGATTTATGTGGCGTAACACCTGTGAGATAAAGGGGAGAGGAAGCAGAAATGTGCAGAGAAAGAAAACCCTCACACCGCGATGCAGGCCCGGCTCCTCTGAAAGGAAAGGGAGAAAGAAGGAGGATGGGTAGGGACCTCACAGTGCGGCGCAGCTTGGAGAAAGTCTTCACTGGCCCACAGGACGCTCTGCACAAAGACAGATTAGAGGAGTTCATACTGGGCAGAAATGACCAGCCTTTATTGCCCAGTTGTTCTGGGGCTTTGGTTTGGGGCTGCCTGCGGAGAACACGGCTCCAGTGTAAAGGCTGTGCTGGAGCTGTCAGCTGACTGCGCTCCTTAGAACACAGGCTTGCTTGGAGAGCCAGGCCGTGTGGCTTGGTAGCAGTAGAGGTAAAAATTGGTCATCACTTGCAGAATTGGAGGGAAGAGTTAATTCAGAAACATCTAACTGAAAAATTTTAACTAGTTAAGAATTTAGTCTGTGGTCCTTTGGGAGACCATTCTCCATGGGCCTTTGGCGTGAATCAGGGACAAGGTGCTGAGTGCCCTTTGTTCAGGACTATCTATGCAAAGATTCCTGGAAGAGAGAAAGAGTGTCTTCCTCTGAAACAAATGGCAGGTGTGCTTACTGCTCAGTGTAATAAAGATACGTCACCTGCAGAACAAAAGGGTTCACTAAGTGTGGGCTCCGTCTGTAATGCCACCTGCTGTATGTACAGATATCACCTGACCCTGGAAACCAAGGGAGCTGGGAATGCCTGTGGGAAGTGGGCTCAGGAAACCAGCATTAAAACACTGATCCTCTGGATGCTGTGATTGCTGTAAGTAAAAACTGGCATTTGTCCCTGACCCGGGACCTGGTCTTCTCTAGGCTAACGTGTCAGCTTGCAAGGAGGGGCAAAGCTCAGACCCTTTATAGTTCTTATAAGGGCAGACTTCCTGTGAAAGCAACCATCACGTATGGATAAGAACATCAAGGCAGAGAAGGCACAGGAGGCTTTTCAGGAAGATAACCAGGGTACAAAAATGGCAGGAGGAGAATTTCTGTCCCTGGGGAGGCCATGTTCCAAGGATGGAAGGCAGTCTGCATGACCTCTTCGCATTGCCCAGGTGGCTTGAAAGGCCCCATTTCCCAGGTCAGATTGAGGGAAGTGAGAGGCTTTGGAGAGCAACAGCCACTTTGGTGACCTGGCTAGAAATAACCAATATTTGTTTTAAATAATAACTGTGAAAGGCTGTCATAGGATCTTATTTCTGGAGTTATTTACAGGCTTCATATGACAACCTAATGAGATAGATCACATTTTAATGCTGCAAAGGTTTCAGTCATAAGATAGTCTATCATAAAGGTCAACATTTTCCTGGAGGGAACCTGCCACCTTGGTCATTTGGAGCACAGGTGGTACTTAATAAGCACTCTGGGAACTTTAATAGAGCTCCATTTCTCAAACGTCAGATGGGAATGAGCCAAAGAATGCAGCTTCCTGCCAGCCCAAAGTCACATCAACTCTGAACTCTTGGCCCAGCCCCAGCACTCCATAAAGTTTGTTTTCTCCTCTTAAGTTTCAACATCATCAGCTATTGGTGAGCTCTGCCAATGCAGGGCTGTGGGGGCCTAACATTTCAGCCCCACAGACATTGCAAAGTCCCACCTCTGTTTGGGTCTGGAATGAATTTTCACACGTGGCTTTTAAGCACTGCTGTGCCAAGGATTGCACCCACTTGGAGACCCACTCAGGTCTCCTTTCTCCCAGACACACACCACCCCTCGCAACAACTCCCCTTTCTGCAACACACAGCTCTTCTGAGTGTCCAGCTGCCTGAAATGAATTTCCCTCAATTCTATCCAACTCATTTTTCTATTCCTTAAAAGGGGGCCGGAGATGGGGTTAGGTAGGGGTCTGGGTTTACAAGGTCTGTTTTGTAGGTATGGGGGGCGAAGGATGGACTTCAGAAGAGGACTAAATTACATGTGGATGGGAAGCATAGTAACTAACACTTGGCCACCAAAATCAGGAAAACAAGTAACAACATTTTCCTAAATCTTAATAGTTCATGATGTTTTTCACAGACTTATTTTTAATTAATGCCATAGATTTTCTTTATGTTTAATTAATTTCTTTATTTTTAGATAATTGCTACTCTTATCCAGTTTCCCCAATGTTATCATCTTGCAAAACTTGAATGTAATGTCACAATCAGAACGTTGACATTGAGAAAACCCAACTATTACATTCAGATCTCCCCAGGTTTAAATGTAACTCATTTGTGTGTGTGTTTTTAGTTCTACACAACTTGTCATGTGCACATTGGTGTATCCACCACCACAGACAAGATATTAAACATTTCAACCTCCCAGGGTCCCTCCTGCAGCCCTTTGATAACGACATCCACCGTTCCCCTCCCTCCAACTAATTTAATAACATTTCATTTTGAAATATATTGGTAGAAATGTAAAGCGGTACAGCCACTCTGACAAAGGTTTAGACCATTTCTTATAAAATTCAATATGCAGCTTCTTCCCGTACAACCCTGAAATTGTGTACTCAATCGAGCATTTATCCCAGAGAAATGAAACTTACGTGCACACAAAATTCTGTCCATGAATGTGTGCAGCAGCTTTATGTTTGGTAGTCAACAAATGGAAACCACCCACCTGTCCTTCAATGGAAAGATAAAGGTTAAACAAACCGTGGTCCGTGGAATAATCCTGATTACCCAATTCCAATCAGGAGGCAGGGATAAGGAATAGGACAAGCGATGCTCAGACTCCAGCTGGTGTCCTACAGTTCAAGCAGTTCTGACACTGTCTGCTGAAGACAACACCAGATTCCCCACCGTAAGGGCTCAGGCCCACAAGACTGCACACACACACACACACACACACACACACACACACGTCAGATGCCAGGCCCAAGTCCAGGTTGTCACCTGTGCTTCTGACCAACTGGCTGTAAATCAGAGGTTCCCACCACCGCTCCCTTGTGTTCGATTAATTTGCTAGAGTGGTTCATAGAACTCAGAGAAACATTTTACTTACTGGATTACCAATTTATTATAAAATAATGTAACTCAGGAACAATCAGATGAAGAGATGCACAGGGCAAGGTATGGGGTTGGGGCACGGGGCTGCCATGTTCTCTCCCAACGCTCCACTCTCCTCACACTGCCATGTTCCCAACCCCTGAACCCCGTCCTTTTGGGTGTTATAGAGCCTTCATTCGATAGGCATGATTGATGAGCGCATTGGCCATTGGTAAATAATTCAACCGCCACTCTCATCACTTAGGAAATTCCAAGGGTTTTAGGAGCTCCGTGCCAGAAATGGGGAGAAAGACCAAATACATATTGCTTATCATAAATCACAGTATCAAACCATGTAATACTATGCAGTAATGAATTATTGGTGCATAAAACAACTGGGATGAACCTCTAGGGAATTACTCTGAGTGAAAAAAGCCAATCCCAACAGGGTACATACTGTATGATTCCATTTTTATAACATTCTTGAAATGGCAGGATTTTCCAAACAGGCACAGATTGCTTTTGACGTGTTCTTCATCCCGGCTTAGGAGAAAGATATGCATTTGCAGTGATGGAAATTGATGGGTGGTCCCAAAACGAGGGCTGGGGTCTGCAAAGCCATTTGATTTGCCCCTTTAGCCTTTTTCCTTACTGTCACTCAGAAACTATGTAGCTAGTATCAAGCCTGGGTAAGATATGAAAAGGCATAAACGTAAGATCCAACTGACAGATTCTGTACTATTTGATTAACCTGGATTAAATATGACCGTGCCAGAATTATCTTTCCCAGAACCCCCTTCTATGTTACAGAGTTCACCAAAAGGGATTCTGTCGGGGATTTGCAAGACACAAGCAGAAGCAGCCATTGCTCCCTGAAGGTCATAGTGTCTTTCCATGGTGACAGTCATGCACCCCCACTCTGACTGCAGCTCTCTTCCCAGGCACCTCGGCCTGCACCTTACACCAGGGGGGCAACATGCCGTTGATTTCTCCTCCAGCTGTCCAGATGCCCCTGCACCTCTGACCTATCCACCTGTACCAAACTCAGGATGGCTGGTTAGTGATTTTCTCAGTTCCTTCAACAACCCTTCCAGCCTTCCCGCCCCAGCCCCTCCCATTCGTGCAAAGTCAGACCCCCCCAAAAAGGGCTCCTTCACGCCATATCACTTATCGTGGCTCTGCTTTCCTGGCGAGACCCTGCCCTGACAGCCAGCAGACCCCTCAGACCCCTGTGGCCACAACAGCTCCCAGGACAGGGATACCTCTGAGGACAGGAGGCAGGAATTCCAGGAATTATGGAGATAGGCATCCCAGAGGAGAAGAGATATGCTCAGATTGGAAATGAGAAGGGGGTTCTGGGTAATGGGCTGGGAGGGAAGAGCATACAGGACATAGGCCTTTATTGCAAGACTCCAGTTACTGTGTGAAGGGCCCAAAGCCACAGATGGGGCTGGGGGTAGGGAGGCCTGGGGCAGGACCTGGCAAGGGAGGGCTGCATGGCCTTGGCCCAGGGCAGACTGGTCAGGCAGCAGCCACTCTGGTAACTGGCCACCCATCAAATGGAACTTCTGGTGCCTGCCTGGCTGAACAGCACCAAAGATTGGCAACTGTGTCAGTGAAGCACCCGCGTACAGTAGGCTGACAACATGAGCAATTGCCATCAGGATTCATGACAGGGACAGCAGTGGACAGCGTGAGTACAAATCATAGCATCAGGCAAGCTGAAGACATAGGTGGAAGTGGCTGTGCCTCCAGGGTGCCCAAGGACAGAGGGAGACCATGCAGCAGACAGAGGAAGGGACCAAAGCCCCCGGAGCCCTCAGATGGTTTTCTTGGGCCCGGCATTGCTGAGGAAAGTGTATGGTCCCTGCTGTGGACCTCCCAGAAAACCCACAGAAGTTCTCCCGGAATCCCCCAAGGGAGGCAGCCTGTATCCATCTGCTGCGTCCCCCTGCTGGACAGTCCTCAGGGGCACTTTCCTAGGGGGCAGACAGGCCATCACCGAGCAGCCCATTCACTTTCCTGTGTGATTTGAGCGAAGTGCCCCCCTTCCAGGCTGCCAGGCCACCCCGTCTTCTCTGGAAGCAATCCAGCTGCCCTTCTCTCACACTGTTTTATACCCGGTGGCTGCACCTGCACATATGTCAGCTCACGTCGGGGGGTCTTCCAAGCAAAAGGGCAGGAGTTTTGCACTTACACTTCCTTCTCTCACTCAGAACTTTGCAAAGGTCTCATGCATGCCACGTGCAGCTCAGCATTTTCTGACTGTTCTGGCCTGCTGACAAGTGAGAATCAAGGGCATTGGCACTCTAACATGGTGATCTCCAAACTCTAGGAGCTCTTCTGTTGGTTTAACCTGTGTATTAGGAGAGTTCTTCAGCGAAATAGAACCAGTAGGATGTGTATAGAGAGAGAGGCAGAGAGATTCCCTGTAAGAATTGACTCAACGTGAGTTTGCAGGCTGGCAAGTCCCAGGATCTGCAGGGTTAGCTGGCAGCCTGGAGACCCAGGAGAGCCGGTGGTGTAGTTCCAGTCTCAAGGCAAGAAAAAGCTGATGTCCTGGTCAAAGGCTGTCAGACAGGAAGAATTCTCTCTTATCCTTGAGAGTGTCAGCCTTTTTGTTTTATTCAGACCTTCAATTGATTGGATGAGGCCCACCGCCATTGGAAGGGCATCTACCTTACTCGTTCCATCAGTCCAAATGCTAATCATATCCGAAAACACCCTCATGACACACCCAGAATCATGTTTAACCAGATATCTGGGCACCCCAGAGCCCTGTCAAGTTGACACATAAAATTAACCATCATATGGACCTAGAGGATATTATGCTAAATGAAATAAGCCAGACTATGAAGGGCAATTATCATATGATCTCACTTATATGTGGAATCTAAAGAACAAAATAAACAAGCAAACAAAACAGAAATAGACTCATAGATACAGAGAACAAACTGATGCTTGTGAGGAAGCACAAATTAATAGTCACAAAATACTCATGGGATGTGAAGTGCAGTAAGGAGAATACAGTCAATGGTGTTGTAAAAACTATGTATAGTGTCAGATACTCAGGGGAATCACTTCGTAAATTATGTAAATGCCTAACCACCGCGCTGTACACCTGCAGCTAATATAAAATAATATTTAATGTCAACAATAATTAAATATATAGTCAAAAAATTAACCATCATAATCTGTATTTTAATATAATTAATTTCCTCAGGAATTCCATGTTTTGTTTTTCTGTAGTTGAGCAACAACACCCTTTGCCTTCAAAAAATTAAAAATTGAAAAAAAACACCTGAAATAACCATTTTCTTTTGCTTACGGTTTTGTGGGTCAGGAGACTGAGGGAGGCCCAGCTGAGCAACTCCCATCTGACGTGGTGCAGGCTGGGCTGTGGGGAGATGCGAGTCCCCTGGCAGAGGCGTCTTCACTTCTCCGGCCACCTCCTCGGGGTTCCTTGGCCTTCTTCTGAGCACAGTATCCCAGGCCTTGGGCTTCTCACAGCCTGGTGACCTCTGGGAGGTCGCACTGCTTACACAAGCTGCCTTCCCAAACAGAGAAGGCTGAAGGTGCTGGGACAGCATCACCTCCACCTTATCCTATTGGTCCAAGCATTGCCAGGGTCAGCAGTATTCAAGGGGATGGAAAAATGGACCTCCCAGCTTGGTGGGGGAGTGACAAGGTGACTCTGAAGAAAAGCATGTGGCCTGGGAGACATTGTCCCACCATCTTTTGAAAGTCAAATCCACCCGTCCTATGCACTTTATGCATTAAAAGCATCATCCGACCAGGCATCCATGGGCTTCCCCAAGCCACCTTAGGGCACATGGCATAAAGTAGGCTAAGAACTCAATGACAAGGCACCAGTTAATTCTGTGGGAGGGTCCATTAAATTGTGTACGGACTGAACGAAACACCATTTGAACCGTAGCCTGGCAGATCTATAAATATACTTGCTCTCCTAAATTATTCAAAAGGTCTCCTTAAAATCTCAGGGTAAGATGAAAGCAGGGGCCATCTGTGAACTCTGAGATTACATTTTATCCCCACCCCTCCCTGTTTCAGAGCTGCCACGTTCCTTTCTGGGCTGCATGCCTGTTCCAAGGCCAGGCCCAAGAACGTTCTAAGTTGTAAGTCACTGACACAGTGGGCTGCAGTAGCCCACTCTGGCTGGCACCCTCGGGGACATATTGGACTGTAGGCGGCTGAGGGGTACCTCCCTAAGCGTGCTGTCTGCAGACATGGAACAACTGGGTCAGAATTTCCCACCTGTGTAATAGACCCACGGCCATTCTCCCCAGGCCTCCACAAAGAGGAGCCAACCCCAGGAACTCCAACAGACAAAGAGGCCTTGCTCAGCTCAGGGGGTCCCATTGGTGCCCAAACTTTGAGAAGAGGTTTTCACTTGCTTTCTGGGCTCCTTGGATTCAGCAATTGACTCAGAAAAGAAACAACTACTAGATTTCTTGCCTCCTACGTTGGCCCTGTGAGCAGAGGAAGCCACATGTGGATCAGGCCTCATGGGTGATGATGGCCACTCACCAATTGGTGGGTACTATGCACAGAGCAGAAATCAGCCACGAAAACGAAGACGGTTGTTTCCATCTGGTGACTGATGACGCCACAAAACAAGTCAGCGAAAGCAGCTGACAGTGAACATCACCCCCTGTGTCATGTGATCCCACAGAGCCGAGGTAATGACTCACTTCCCTCTCCCAAGTTAAAAAACCCAAGATGGTCAGGGGAGGAGAAAGGAGAGGAGAGAATGGATTTAAATCATCCAGCCTGACTGGAGGCGTGTCCGGTCTCCTCCCTTTCCCGGAGACCAAGTGACCAAAACACAATTTCAATGCCTCCTCGGCACCCACCTCAGATCTCAGGGAACAATAATGAGTTTGTTCCAGGTCATGATTAAATTACCTGGAGAACAAGGGAGGGAGGACACATGGCTTTTGACCTACTGCTGGATGAAGAAGCCAAAAGGGTGACGAAGGTCCGGCAAATTCAATTTCCCAGAAACATAAGGGCAAAGATGGCTGCAGCTCTGCTGAGTACAGCGTGTTTCACTCTTTCCAAACCATCTGATTTCTGAGTTGGCGTGTTCAGGAAGAATTTCCTATTAAAATAGGCTAAAGTTATGACTGACAGGCAAGCTTGTTGTGCTCAGAGAATTTTACAAAAGGCAATGCTCAAGAGGCTGGTGGACACGGTAGCCTGGCAGGGCTTTCCGGGACCAACTTTATCACCAGCGTTTGGCTGCACCTGCAGCCAGCACTTGTCAAAGGCTGGGAAGTGACTGCAGAGGAAGGATGGAGACAGAAGGAAACACATCATCCCTGCCCTTCCCTCCCTGGACCAGGCAAGCGCTATGGGTCGGGGGTCTCCGACACGCCCTCAAAACTCAAGATTCTAACCAAATACATCAAACAAATTTAAAGACAACGTCGGAATTTGGACAAGCCCTCACTGAGCCAGCAGCTCTTGTGTCCTAACCTGAGCTTCTCCCTGAAACGCACAGAGGGGAGGATATTAGCACAGTGATGAAGCAAATCGGTAAAGTGAGACCAATATACGCAGCATCAACCGGAGGCCTGAGGCCGGAGCTGCCCTGGCCAAGGGCCGGGCTGCACAGGCTCCGGGCAGAGCCGCTGTGTACGGAGGGAGCCTGGCCCATTGGCAGGAAGACTCAGAGAAGCCTGATTTTGTTTGCTGTAAAGCGTCTGGACGCTCCGTATCTATTTTTAGAGCTTGGCTTTTAAAAGGTCAAGTGCCTGCTAAAGTGTTTATTTTTCTCTCCAGTGTTTGTGCCCTGATTGATGTGACACCCCTACACTGCTCCCCTCCCACCCCACATCACCCTACCTGGGCTCCCACTCTACCCCAGCTATCATTGGCACAGCTCATGTTTTACCTGAATTGCCAATGAAGCTTGAAATTAACAGCATTTGTGGATTTTGTTTGTTTCTCAATCTGACTTCAACCCTGATTCCTGGAGCCACAAAAGTATGGCGGTTGCTCTGGAAAAGCACGGTGCCCTCCCTGCGGCCTCAGAGTGCCCACCTGCCGCCCCCAGGACTTCATAGCCGTGGCCAGCTCTCCCCATGTGTGCAAACGCACACCCAAGGCTGCGATCCCCGCCCCTGAGCCCTTGTAGCAAGTCCACAGCGCATGTGCTGGCACCGCCCTGGCTCCTGAGCCTGTCTGTGGCGAGCTGTCACCTCTTGTCTGTCTCCTGTGAACTCTTGCCCTGGGCTTCTCCACATTCACTCTGTGTCACAAAACACCATGAGCTTCTCCAATTGGTGTCGTTCTCCCAGGGTCATCCAGGCACGAGTGAAGCACCCCCATAATTCCTTAGGGAAGAGCACATATTGGGCTGTAGTGCTCCCCACAGCCTTAGCCAGGCTCCCAGGTAACAGGCAGAAACCCCCCTCCCCCAAGAGGAAAAGCAGACCCCACTCCTTTGGTCCTACAGCTGCACTCTGGTCACCACCCAGCAGTGGCCCAGTCCAGCCACCTCCCACAGGGACTGGTCCCCTCGCCAAGGTCCAGGCCTATGCTTCCTTCCAGGGGCTTCATTTCCACTGAAAGCATAGCCCAGGCACCATCGGATTCACCGCACAGCTCTGAAGGCTGGGTGCTGCTGTGGGATGAGCTACAGCCTGAGACTGCAAGGCTCTGTGCACAGCAGGCTGCCCGCCCCACACCTCCAGGAGGAGAGAACAGGCCAGAACTCTCCTCTAGCAAGGTCTTCAAATTCTCAGCCCAGAAAGACAAACTGTGTTTGGGTCATTCCCTCCACTCTCCCAAGCAAGGCCAGGATCTTCTCTGCAAGACCAGTACCAGCTCTCGCCCCAGGAGAGGGCAGGGCAGTTGAGAGTAGAAATCATGGTAGACAAATAAAGCACGTGTTCTCGTGTGACGGGCCAGCCGCCACGAGTCGATCAGTACCTGAATGGGGGAGTGGGAATGAAATAAAAGACACACACAAATGCTAATGCGGCCGGTCTTCAGTCATGCTGAAGCCCTGAGTTTATTATTTCTAACCAATATATACAATTTGAGTACGTGCAGTTAAACGAAGAAGATATGCATTATCTCAGTGAAAGTAAATCTTTCCAGCTTCAACCTTACTTTGACATAGAAGATACAAGGTCACTGAAACTCACAAAAGTAAATATTTCAAGGAGACAGAATCTACTAATTGTCTAGAAAGCCCTTAGTTTTCTGTGTCTGGGAACTGGCCGTTTTCACCACATTCCTCAGCAGCCGTTAGGCGCTTTTCAGATAAGGCAGAGACAATGTTATGGGGGCAGAAACCGAGCCAGTCTGCAAGGTTCAGGGCTGCAAGAAACCATGGCTCCCCACATTCTCGCACGAGCCCTGGTCAGATGTCCTGTTGTCCAGCGCGGCAGAAGTCACGCTGTCTGCTTGGAGCATCCATGTCTCCATCTGCAAAGCACCACAGCTCAGTCACCTCCCTCGCCTCATGACAGAGGAGCATGAAAAGGAGACGAGCAAGGCAGCACAGCTCAAACCAGAACACAGCGTCCTTCAGGAACTCTCACCGTGGAGCCGTGTCCAAAATACAACTAAATAAAGACTCGGTACGTTCTCTTCTGAGGAACATCCACTCCCTTTCCCTCAGTCTTGGCCTCCTTTCCTCCTCCAGGCCCTCTTCCAGGCCCCAGCTCCTCCCCAACCCCTGCTGGTCCTGGTCTTGCTGCCCAGGGCCTTTCCGAGCCCAGCCTGGTGCTCCCTGCACCCTGAGCCCTCTGACGGTGCACCCGGGACCCCACTCAATGCAGACATGACAGGACAGCTGGAGGGTGACAACTGAGCTGCAGAGGTGACTTCGTTGAGATCTCACATAAGACCACAGGACCCAGCACACTTACTCCCTGTTCACTTGGGATTACTCTTCCCCATAGCCTACTCTCTCCTCAGACACACACCTTCACCCTCTTTCAGGGAGAAAGGAAAAGCAAGGCGGCAGTGACTCCCCAGCCATCCCTCCAGTCTGTGACATACTCGCTTCCGGAAGGCTCAGCCATGGAGCCCGGACACTCGGAGGAATGTCCCTGCTCCTCCATCAAGGTGTGGCCTCTGGAGGCTGGACCCCGCACACACCTGCTCAGGAACGCCTTGCTTTTCCTGCACCATTGTTTTCCCCTCTCTACTGCATCATGGCAAAAGCAAGGAAACTCACTCTAATATATCAGGGTTCCCTTTTTTGTTTTTCTTGACCCACATCCTCCTCCATCAATAGCCTCATTTCCCTGTTCCCCATCTCAAAGACCAAAGTGCTGCTTATAGAAGCATCTGCACTTGCCCTGCCTTCCAGTCCTGCTCAACCACTCCTATCCCGATGTGGCGACCTCCATCTCTGGGATTGCTGCTTGTCACTAAGAACTCCCTGTCACCTCCCTGTTGACAACACAAAGGCTGTTCTCTGACATGCCTCACCTCTCAGCAGCATTAAAACCAGCTCTCATCTTAACCCAGGACAACACGCTCTCCTGTCCCCCTGCTTCCTCCTCTTTTCCCATCCTCCCAGGCTGTGGCCCCCACAGGGTCCTTGTCCTAAGTGTCATCTGAGGGCCAACAGCTCCAGACACTGGCCTCTCCATCAAGCAACTCACACACAGACTCATCTCACTTCCTGAGACCTTGAGCTCCAACCAGGTTCTCAACCTTTATGTGGCCAAAAAGCGTCTTAATTCCCCAAGCTTCCTGTTCTTTCCCATCTCAGTTAACAGTCAAGGCTTCACTGATTTGTCCTTATGCCAGCTTCTTTCCCTCCACATAGAACAAACCCTCACATTGTCCTGTTGGGTCTACATTCTTATTTCAAAGCGCACCTGTATCTACCCGCCACCTCCCAGCCTCTCCCCTGCCCAGGCCCCATCACTTCCTGCCGGGCCGTGGCAGCCTCCCCACCAGCAGCCGGCTGCGCACCTCCAGTCCAGCCTACAGGCAGTGCATGTACCAAAGTGACACTGTAGGACTCCTGTGGCTGCCAGGGATGGTGCAGCTTCCACCTGGATCCCTGCATCTTGTTCCTCAGATGCTCCCTGTGAGGGCAGCCCTCCCAAACCTGACCTCCCCACCTGAGCAACCCAACACATGGGGGCCGCATGCCAGTGTCTGATCTGCCGCCAGCTTTAGAGGCACCCCAGCCCAGAGGTCGTTGGCATCACTCATTTTGAGGCGGTTTCTTATGCTACAGCAATGACTGGGACAACTACATCACTCAAAGGACAGACATGGGAAGCTACCAGAGGAGATACTCCGATCACAAAACAGGGAAATCAAAAGCATATGTCAAAAATGAAAAAGTCAATAAAGCATTGAAAGGAAACATGGTGAGACTTTCCCAGGAAGCAGCCCAGAAGAGCAGACGTGGGAAAATGCAGCGAAAAGATAAGCGGTGTGATAAAAAAAATATGGTGAATGTTTAAATTATAAAATTACAGTAAGACACAATACCATTAATCACCCTCAAAATACTCCCCCTCACTTTGAAAACTCTTATGCCATCATTCTTGCCACTTTCTGAAGCAGTTCTGGAAGTCCTCTTTCCTGAGTGTCTTTAGTTGTGCTGTCATGGCTGCCTTGATGTCCTGAATTGATTGAAAATGTTTACCTTTTGTGGTCATTTTGACTTTGAGGAACAGCCAGAAGTAGCCTGGTGCCAGATCCAATGAATAAATGAGTGGGGACACACCATAATGTTTTTATTTGACAGAAATGGCAATACCAGAAGTGATGTGTGACATGGAGCCTTTCCATTGTGATCACAAAACATAGGAATGCTGCTGCCGAGTGCCATCCCACAGAAAGGCAGGGATCTTCAATATGGGAAGTGGTGTATTGAACCCTAATAACAGTGTGTGACAAGTTTCAACTTGTTCAGTGCAATCAGTCAGGTGTAAGCTACAGTTGAGAGGAGGTGTGTTTTAAAGTGTGCCGTAAATCATCCTCCATCATGACAATGCTCTGTGTCCCACATCACTTCTGGTATAAGGCAATTTCTGTCCAATAAAAACATTACAGTGTGTCCTCATCCACCTTATTCACTGGATCTGGCACCGTGCAGCTTCTGGCTCTTCCCCAAAGTCAAAATGACCATGAAAGGTAAACGTTTTGAATCGATTCAGGACATTGAGGCAGCCACGACAGAGCAACTAAATACATTCACGAAATACGACTTCCAGAACTGCTTCAAAAAGTGGCAAGAATGATGGGATAAGTGTGTTTGAAGCAACAGGGAGTATTTTGAGGGGGATTAATGCCAATGTGTCTTACTGTAATAATTTTGTTTTTATTTAAACAGTCACCGTATTGTTTGATCACACCTTGTAAGGCAGTGAGCAGGTCAGTCCAGATCCAATTCCAAACAACAGGAAATCTGAAAAGAAAGAATAGAGAAAAATGAGGGAAAGGAATTATGAATGAACTAATTCAGGAAAACTAGTTTCCAGACTGACCGTGTCCACTGAAATCTCAGCACGTGAGGTGGAAAGGACACATCGCCAAACCAGGTCACAGTGAGATGACAGCACCAGGAAGATGCCAACTGCTGCCTCCTCAATCATAATGGCAGAAGCTCATGACAGAGTAGTGGTGCTCTCATGGTTCTAAGGGGAAAGTACTTTCAACCCTGAATATTACATCAAGCCAAACTATCATTTTGAAAGAGGACATTTTCAGATGAATTTTTTTAGTGCCTTTTCTAAGCACCTTTTCTCAGGAGCCTACCAGAACATAACTGCCACAAAAATGAGAGGAAAGCATGGCATCTAGGAAAGTGGGGATTCAGCACAGGAGAGATGTGTACGCAACCCGTAAACTGATGATGAAATAAGGCCCCAGGACAAGAGGCAGCAGGTCTGGATACCAACCAGACCAGAGAAAGAGGCCTTCTGAGAGACAGATGAGATTAATAAAAACCTGGAGGGTTTTAACACAGTGAAAAAGAATCATACGTCTAGTGAACAATTCAAGAATGAATGAGTGGTAGGTACTTGTAAATTAAGCAAATTTTAAACTATCGTGAGACAATTGTTTATTTCTGGGCAATTCAAAAGTTACACAAGCAGGGAAATGTAGTCACAGTGTACTATGTGACTCAGCTGGGAACGATGTTTCAGAATTGTAATCATGAAGATCACTGTGGCAGAGTTATTTTGTTAATCTGGTAGGAGCTAAAGCCTCACGCTCCAAAGGAACTGGTCAATAGGTAATATCTACAATGTAACAATCAAGAAATAGCAGTATCGGAAATGGGGGGCAAATACCACCAAGGCAGTGGAAAGATCTGAAAAGGGCTGACTCCAGGACTGAGACTCCGGGGTGGGGATATAGGAGAGGAAACTGCTTTTCAACCTGGTGAAACTTTTAAACTCAGTTAAATTAACAATGAGAAAATGAGTTAGGGCGGTAATAGCAGGAAAGCCCCTGCATGGAATTTTGAAGGAAGGAGTTGAGCAAAATGAATTGGTAGCTGGTGGGATGTGGGGACATTGCTTGTGAACCACATGCATTTGTTGTATATTTGTTATATTCCTAAAGCATTTCATCTTATCAGTTTAGAAAAGTGGTTCTCCACACTGAGAGGAGACACTCAGGAAGGGCCAGGCTCCCTAAGGAATTCTGAGAAGCCAGGCCTGCTCATGGGGCTCTGAGCAGCTTTGGTGGTCACAGTAGGAAATGACGGGTTGTCAAGTGGTCCTGCCGGCCACTTCCAAATGCCCACCCAGAGCCTGAGGTCTGCCACAAAAATTCCGTGCCTGTCAACACGCCTCTGTCTACCTGCCTCACTCACGTCTCTGCTCGTTACCACTGCATCGAATCATTTGCATTTAGTGAGTTAGAACTTCAGTGTTAATTTCTAAAACATGTTCTATATCATTTTAATATACAACGACATTTCATTTCTGTTAAGGACTGGTCAAGACGTATGAGCTATGTAATGCAGCAATCTAATGCTAATACTTTCTCATGAACTGAAAGACAAGAGTATCACCTGCAATAATGTCACTCCTGACACGGTCTGACCATCATATTCAATAGACCCCCCATTGCTCTCCTCTTTTTTTAAATAAACCTTTAGTTTGGAAGTGACTTCATATCCACAGAAGAGCTACAAAGGTGGCACAGACAGTCTGTGCAGCCTTTACCAGCTTCTCCTTTTGGGAACATCTCACAGAACCATAACGCACTTGTCAGAACTAACAGATCAACATAACTGTGAACTAAACTGCAACTTTTATCCTGAGGTTACCAGTGTTTTCCACCAATATTTTCTTCCTGTTCCAGGTTGCTGTCCAGGACACTACACTGCATTTTCTGTCCCCTCCTTTTCATGTTTTTGTTGTAGCTGTTGTTGTGAACCATCAAATGCCTGGGTCTGTCTAATTTTAGCAAAGATCTGATAAACCTGTCATGTGACAAAAATAAGACATGGAGGCAGACCAGGAATTCTTTACACACTTGAAAACAACTTTATTTCTACAGTGCCACCTGCATGTCCCTTCCCCAGGCCCCGTGGCAGTTTGGGAGAAACGGTGTGTTGTCTGTGCCTCAGCTGTGAAGGAGCTTAAGCCACCTACCCACCCCCCAACCCCCCAACTGGTCAGGCTCTCAGAGAAAGAACAATCAGGGTGCGTGTGCTCAGAGAAAGAGTTTATGGCAAGGGATTGGCTCATGCAACATGGAGGCCAGCAAGCCCACACTCTGCAGGGTGGTAGCAAGCAGGAGACCCAGGCCAGAGACAACACTGCAGTTCACGTTCAAAAACAGTCTGCTGGCAGAATTCCTTCTTCTTTTGGGGATGTCAATCTATAGTTCCATTCAGTCCTACAACTGGTCATAGGAGGCCCCCCACACTCTAAGGAGGGAAATCTGCTTCACTTGAAGTTCATCAACTTAAATGTTAATCCAAAACATCCTCACAGAAACATCCAGAATAATGTTTGACTACATATCTGGGCACCATGACTCAACCAAGCAGACACATAAAATTAACCATCCCAACCTCTTTCCCTCTTTTTCTTCTGTGGTGTCCTACAAAAGACTCTAGAAAGGTCTGAGGAGCTTAAACACTGTCCTGCAAGAGTCATCTGATAGAAATGCACTTGTTTCCACTCTGTACAGGAGATTCAATACGCATGTCCATAGTACGTCTTGCTGTTTGTTTGGAACAGAATTCTGTGGCTGTGTAGTAGGTGTGAAATAAAGGGGGGGGAAGGTTGGTGGCTGTAAAAATGGGGTTCTGTCACGTGCCCTTCAAGGAAGAGGTCTGAGAAGTGGTTCAGGCTCTGGCCCTTGGGAGAGCCCCAGCAGTCTGCTGTGATAGTCCTAGATCTGTCTCTGGTGGCAGAAAACTGAGACTTTGAAAATTAAAAGTCTATAAACGTTCTCTAGAGGCTAGTCCCTTTCCAAATGGCTCTCCAAAGGAAAGAAGAGTGAAGAGAAAAATAAACACTGGACCATGTTGGATCCCTGAGGATACTGGTGACGAGAAAGGAATGGAAGTGCAACCTGCCCATGCTGTCAAAGTGAGGAGCTTCCCACTGCTGGAGGAAACCCACGGGCCACACCGCCTGCCACCTGCCGAAGCAGGAAGTGAGCAAGGGATGGAAGTGTGTCCTATTCTGAAGAGAAAAAAATGCACCTGACACAATTTCCATGCAGATTGACATAGAATGGAACAAAACACAGGCAAGCACAGAGCACCGTGTCGGGGGTTCGGGCATCCATGCTCTGCACGGTTGCCAGGTTAGCCCTGGACCTTGATTTCTAGACCCAAAAGCAACATTGAGATTCCTGACAAAGGAGTTCTTAACTTCCCTTTTTCCCCAGTAAATTCCACCTTAAAACCAGAGGGTATTCTTTGGAGTTTGGAATATAGACATTTAGGAGGAGTAAAAGGGGGAGCTTTGCAGAGCAGGTAGAAAATGTGTGTTACCAGCATTCTCCAGCATTTTGGGTTAAGGGGACTGCTTCTAAGGAAGATTTAGACACTCCCTCCCCTCTCCACCAGTAGAAATGCCCTTTTAATCAGACCAATGCAGACTTACAGGTCTACTGCAAGTATGCTGCGGAGCCCTTGGGTCCTGGGTGGATGCCACCGGGTTGGAGAGACATCAGTGCAGACCACCACCTACTGACCACAAGTGATGTCTGGGAAGACCCTGCCCCACCAAGGACTGGTGCCATTGTCAGAGCTCACTCATTCTGGGGTCATTTCAATAGTCACTCATTAAATGCCCCAACAGAGACAAACTGTGCTGGATGACGGGGCCCTGAGGCATGATAGCTGCCCTACAAATGGAACTCTCCATGATGATACTGTGATGGTGAATACATGTCATGACGCGTAGGTCAATTCAACATAAAGAGTGAGCCCTATTGTAAACTGTAGACTTGCGTTAACAATAACACATCAACATTAATTATAACAAATGGATCTCACTAATGCAAGATGTGGATAACAGGGGAAACTGCATATGTGAACCCTGTATAGTATCTGATCTATTATTCCGTAAATCTAAAATTCTACTTAAAAAAATAAACTGTCAGAATCTGTTGATGGCATAAAAGAGGAGAAAGAATACATGTGTATATTCAGAGCCAGTTTGCACGTAATATGTCTGCAAAGTTTCTGGGTGGCTGGGGGGCCAAAGTGGAAAAGAGAGGTAATTACCTACCTTTCCATTCCTCTTGAATTGTGTCTCCACTGTATGCATTACGTATTCAATAATAAATGTAATTTCACATTTGAAAGCCACAAGAATATAGGAGCTCAAATAAAACTGTTCAGTAACTTAAGTAGAAGCAGAGCGGTAGGGAGAAAAAAGACAAACAGACAAACCTAACCAAGGAAACAGGTCAACCACATATTCAAACTTTCGATTGTTTGCTTGGGTTTTGTTTTTATTTTCGCCCAAATATTGGTAGGTTCCAAGTGAAAGTGCAGGTATTCAACTTCTGAGCAACAACACAGTGGTCATACAGTAACAACTGGGTCACATAAGACAACTGGCTGCAGCCAAGGACCGGCTGCCCCTTTACACATAGCGATGGTGTCCCATTTGCCACCTGTCTCCCTATTGTCTTGTACTGAGTTTCTTCTCTCATGACATGACCTCAGAGCTGCTATAAACAGGTCCATATTTTGCCATGTATACTGTAATGTACATTTTTTGCCCAAATTTGTGAGGGAAAAATAAGGATATGCATTATACATGGGTAGTACTAATTCTGTATCTATGTAAATGTTTTTAATTTTTTTATTTATGCTTATGAGTTAAAAGTGTAACTCTAAAAATCAATAATGATATCCATATGCAAAATAATACCCTGGAATATGACAATCAGTTTTGTTGAACTTACGATGAAGAGTTCTTGGCCTTCTGTGATGTGTAAATATCGTAAGTTTGTTACCTGTACATAAAATTCCCTGTACCTTGTATTTGTTCTTGTGTTTTCTAATTATCTGTAAAATTTCTTGTACTATAATATATTTAAAAATACATGTTAGAATTTTTTATGACACAAAAAAACAAATACCTAAAGGTAAACAAATAAAAATTTGAATTAAAAAATTAAAACAACAGTGGAAATGTAATGGCTGTATGTGATGTCAGAGGGGTAGTAGATGGGGGGAAGGGAGTTATCACTGTGTGAGGGATATAAATGATAAATGTGTAACTATTACATTGTTTTGTGCACATGAAACTAATAAAAAAAGAAATTAAAACGAAAGGTGTTTTTTCCCCTGAAAGTTTGGGGAAAAAACGTGGGTGCACATTATATACAGCAAAATACAGTATATTTCCAGCCTGTGGAGGTGACTGGTTCTTTGGGTCAGCCAACTCTTCCCTTTTCATGAAACGTGCTAGTTCTGCTTGGGGAAGACCTCCAGCCATGGCAGGTGATGACTCAGCATGAGAAACACCCAACAGAGGCCAAAATGCCATCTGCTCCCCTGGCTTACCCCAATCCATGAATTTCTAAACATACCCAGAAGACAAAAAGCTAAGAAACAAAACACAGCTATTAACGAGGACTTGCGTGTTAACAACCTAGGGCTGTGGGGACTGGGGGCTGGTTATTGTGCTGCTGTTATTGTTTTCTGTTTTAATGAGGAGCAGTTCCCTAAACTCCTGTGCATGGAGCACATTATTTTATGGCAACAAGAGACCAAAGCTTCCAGCTTCGCTTCTCAGCAGGTTTTTAAACGTTATAAAACTCGTCACCTTGTGGATTCATTAGCTGTTTCTTTTCCTCATTAGGTTGAAATGCAGTAAAGACTCTAACAGTATTCTAAGTTCCGGGCAAAGAGTTACAGGACCCACATGAGCAGCTCAATGTCCTCTGCTCAAAGCCTCCTTGAAATGTCAAGTGTTCTTGTAACTTTATGGAGTGGCAGAAAAGTCATGTTTTCAGCTGCAGCAGCTGAGCCCTTTGAGGACACAGTTCACTCCCCAGACAAGGGTGCTGCTGGCCAGAACTCCCTCGTCGCGTGGGACCTACAGCTCGGAATGTCACTGTATGTCTTTTTCTCGGGGTGCCTCTCTGTTTCTCTCCATTTAGCAGGAGTATATTCATTTATCTTCCTTTTCTCTTAGTGGAACTGAATGAATTGTAGCCACAGCCAGAATGCTAAGGTTAGTCACAGCGTGCAGTGGGATGCTTCACTGGTCCCTTCGGATTTGGGGGTGCAAGGTAAGAAGACAAACCCAGTGAGGTGTAGATTCCCCAGACGGCAGCATGGGAAAGCCCTGGGGTGCATGAGATCACATGGGTCACTTGCTAAGTCACAGGTGCCCTCCAAGATCAGTTGCCTCAAGTGTTCTGGGTGTGGGAGGCAGGACAGCGCCATGGTACCAGGCAGGCTGGCCACCGACCCCAGGGGGAGAAACACAAACCTGGCAGAGGACAGGAATTACTCATCCCTGCAGCCTGTGTTGAAGGACCAGGGCGTCATCTGAGATGGGAGCTGGAGAACAGATTACGGGCCCCTGCCTCTGTCCATGAGGCTCTGGAATCCACATGGCCTTCTATGGCAGCCTGACGAGGGAAGTCTCAAAAGGGTCAGCATATAGGACCTTACGGGACTTGTTGCCAGCACAGTAATTATTTAGACTACAAATGGGAGCAGGCTGGAGAGAGGCAGCACGTCCTTCGCCCTCCCGGATGAGTGAGCATATGGAGACCACACACTGGAACGTCCCGTGTTAGCAGCACTGGCACGGACACTGCTGCAGCAGCTCCTGCCACCGGGTCCTCGGGCTCTCTGCACAGCTGCCTCCCACCCGAAGAAGCTTGCTCAGTCCACATGCTGAGAATGGTCCAGGGGCAACCCTCCACCAAAGAGAGATGGGAGCTGGTGGGCGAACACTCAGCTTCCCTGTCCTCATGGGGGCAATCCTGAGACTCACTCAGCAGGGCTCATCTGAATGTCCTCAGCAGGAACAAGTCCCCATCACCCCCCAGCAGGAACCTGGTTATTAACCCACCTTTGACTGGCTTTTCCTGCTCACTTTTCCCTCCCTTGTTGTGTTTCTGGGAGTCACTGCCCAAATAACTTGCACCCAAGTTCTTATCTCAGACTCAGCTTATGGAGAAAACCAAACTAAGGTTCAAGCTCCTAGCTAAGGAGATTTTCATCCACTGTGCCCTATGAATTGTTTTGTTTGTTTCTTTGTTTTTGTTTTTTTAAGAATTAAGGGTAAACTAGCAAACAAAAGTTAACAAGTTAGAATGGGCTAAATCCATGTGAACTGATTAGTTTTAAATCATTCAAAATATAGAATAGCATAAAAACATACCAATAATACAAATGCAAATTAGCAGGTGGCAACTGGTCCTGACCCTATTGATTGGGAAGCTAAACTTCCATCTTTTCGTCTGCAGTAGTGACAGGCCTGGCTCAAGGACGTGACGGCTGAAATCAAAGAAGCAAAGAGAACGACATCAGACGCAAGTGCAGACAACACGAAGCAACCAACGCGTGGACCACAGCCATAGGGATGACACATGACTCCCGTTATCAGAAATTAGATTTTATGCATAAAAATGTTGTAGAGACAGCCATATTCTCACATTGAAAATTACATTTTACCTAAACCTTACACCTCCTACAAATATTAACTCAAGATGGATCACAGACTCAAATGCAACACGTAAATCTATGAAACTTAGAAATAAAGTAGCAGAAAATCTTCAGGATTTGGGGCTAGGCAAATAGTTCTTAGACATGACATCAAAACAATGAAAAGAAAGGAAAAATCCATGAAAGGAAAAAGTTGATAAACTGGGCTTCATCAAACTTAAAAACTTTTACTCTGGAGAGGACCCTGTGAAGAGGATGAAAAGATAAGTTAGAGATTGAAAAAATATTTGCGAACCACACATCCACGCAACAGAGGACTTGTACCTACAATATATGAAGAACTCTGAAAACTTGGCAATAAAGAAAAAACAATCCAATTAGAAAATGAGCAAAAGACATGAGACGTTTCACCAAAGAGGATATACAGATGGCAAATAAACACGGGAAAAGATATTCAACATTAGCCATTAGGAAAATGCAGATTAAGCATCACAATCACTATACACCTATCAAAATGACTAACATAGAAAATAATGACAACACCAAACACATGAGAAGATCAGAGAAAAGGGATTCTTCATACATTGTCTGATGGGAATGAATAGAAATGGTATAGCCACCCTGGAAAACAGTGTGGCAGTTACTTATAAAACTAAACAAGTAATTAACATGGAACCCAGCAATTGCACCCATGGGCATTTATTCCAGGGAAATGAAAACTTAACATCCACACAAAAATTTGTCCATAAGTATTCACAGCAGCTTTATTTATACTAATCTAAAACTGGAAATGACCCAAATGTCCATTAAGGTGAATAGTTTAACTGGCCCATCCATACCACATTGTACACCACTCAGCAATCAAAAGGAATGAACTATTGATTGATGTAAGCACTTGGGTGAATCTCCAGGAAATTACGCTGAGTGAAAAAACCCAATCTCAAAAGGCTGCATACGGTACGATTCCACATATAAAACATTCTTGAAATGACAAATGAAATGTATAGCAATGGAGAACAGATTGGTGGATGCAAAGAGTTAAAGGGGGTGGGTTGGGGGAGGGAGTTGGATGTCCTACAAAAGGGCAACATGAGGGATCCATGTGGTGATGGAGGTGTCTTGTATGTTGACAGTATCAACGTCAACATCCTGGCTGTAATACTTTCCTTTAGTTTTGCAAAATGTTACCATTGGACAAAACTGAGGCAAGGGTACTTGGGATATCTCTGTAGTATTTCCCTTACCACTGCATGTGAACCTACAGTTATCTCAAATAAAAACATCTAATTTTTTAAAGTAGAACAAATAAACAGTAAAGTTAATAAATTTGAAAGGATTGGAATATCATGTTCTACATAAAGGCAAGTATGTTACTGAATATTAATACATATTAAGTAACAGGAGAAATGGAAAAGACGATTACGGAAATCAAGGAGTCAGTGAATAATGGCTACTTAATAGTCACAAACATTGTTTTTAAGTATCAGAAAGGTTTTAACACTCACCTTCAAAACTTAAGGAACCGTCATTCTCAAAGCCTGAAACCATTTCTACTATTGGATTCTAGATGGCTATCTTAATCGTTTGCTTTTACTACATGAGGAACTAAGCCAAAAGCATCTTCAAACAATAACTCATGCTCAGATTGCCAAGAACATTATTTAAAGCATTTCACCAACAGCTCTTGTTTTACAGCATTCCATAAAGTTTGACGCATTCACACACTGAAGAATTTGTGAGCCTCTTCCTTCTTCCTTTTGATATGGCCTCAAAGCCTGCATCTGCCTGGCCCTTCTCCCCTTGTGGGTCCTTTAAAAAGCTTCTCAGTGGTGTATCTCATGCTTGTGACTGGCTGGTTAAGTCTCCTGGATTTACAGCTGGCCAAAGTGATCAACCAAAACTCATCCCAGACTAACAGGGCTGGTTATTTTAGCAGCCCCTCAGGACCCACTGGACCACAGGCTGGCTCTCCATAATTTAAATTCTTCCCTGTTCATCCAACTTGTTGTATGGACCTAAAAATAAATCGGGGAATCTCTCCTCTAATCTAGATATAGCTTTTTTAGAAAAATTAGAAAAAATAATAAATGTCATGCCATTAATAAAACATGTTAATACAACTGCAAGATATAATTGCTCATGTCCACAAGTTTTAATAGTGGACAATTTAACAAATTTTGCACCTCTGGAGCTGGGTTTGATGATACATTGAGCATCAGAAGGACAAAGACCCCTAATTGTGCTTACATAGCCATATGTACTAGTTGCTGTATAACAAACTACCCTCCAACTCAGTGACTGAAGGCAACAAAGATGTTTATTCTCTCACAGTTGTTGTGGATCAGGAATTCAGGAGTGTCTCACCTAAGCAGTTGTAGTTCAGGGTCTGTCACATGGAATGAAGCCAATGTCCCAGTTTGAAGGCAGTCAGGCAGGAGGAGTTTCCTCTGACACAGGAGAGGTCAGCTTTTTTGTTCAGTTCAGTCTGTCAACTGATTGGATGAGACCCACCCATCCTGGAGAGGGCATCTCTTTACTCAGTCTATTGATTTAAATGTTAAGCTCATCCAAAACCATCCAGAATCATGTATGACCAAATATCTTTTACTACGTATATGACATCTAAGCGGATATGATTAATAACTAGAAAGTGTGCATGTGAGTGTTAACTAAGGATTCTTGAGACTGAACATTAATTCTGGAAGAGAAAGCATAGTAATAGTCTACAACTTAATTTACATTAAATATTTCACCCAAATCTCGGACTTAGAGCTGGGTGTTTATGTGTGTGTGATGGGAAAGAGACTTGACGTGTAGGGAGAGGGGAAGGAAAAGCCTTGATTAAAGTAACTTCTTCATATTATCTTCAGATAATGTACATGATTGTACTTTCTGAGGCCCTATGTGTCCAAAATAACTACATTTTTTTCTGGAACATAAATTCCATTCTTTCTCAATATAATTTAATTGGATAATAGTGGTAGTTTTATTTCATTGTTATTATCTATCTTCCAACAGTATTTGATGAGACATGTAATGCTAATATGCCTTCAAAATGGATATTGTCATTTTGATGGTTGGGTTTTGGGGGAGTAGATGGAAAGGGGGAAGGGATTAAGAAACACAAATTTGTTGTTACACAGTAGTCATGGGATGGAGGGTATAGCATAAGGAATATAGTCCATAATAATGTAATAACTATGTATGGTGTCAGATGGGTACTAGATTTATTGGGGTGATAGGGGGAGAAGAGTTAGGGGACAAGATGAAAAAGGTGAAGAGACTAATAAGTACAAATTGGTGGTTAAAAAACAGTCATGGGGATGTAAAGGGAATATAGTCAATAATATGGTAATAACTATATATAGTGCCAGGTGGGTACTAGACTAGTCAGGGGGATCACTTCTTAAATTATATAAATGTCTAACCATATGCTGTACACCTGAAAGTAGTATAAAGTAATATTAAATGTTAACTGTAATTGAAAATTTTAAAAATGGGAGAAAAGGTAAAGAGATTCAAATTTCCAGATATAAAATAAATAAGTCATGGGGATGTAATGTACAGCATAAGGAATATAGTCAATAATACTGTGATAGCAGGTACAGTGTCAGGTGGTTACTGGACTTATCATGGTGATCACTTCTTTAGGTATATAAATTTTGAATAACTATGATGTACACCTGAAACTCATATAATGTTGTATGTTCACTCAATTTTTTAATAAAAATCCTTCTAAAGTAACAGAAATTAAAAACTTCTGAAGGCGTATAGGTGTTATTTACTTTATTTTATCAGGAAGTTCACTGGAATACTGTCATGCAGGGAGGCCTGCGGGGTCTCTGGTCCCGCTCCCCATACAAGAACGCAGGATATGGTGAGGCCAAAAAGGAACACCCACGGAGCCATAGGTAGGGGAGTCATACCACTATATTCTCTCTGGCGGCACTATACTCTTACTGGAGGCTGGATCCACACTGTCCGCAAACCGCCATCCACGCTTGCCAGCCCAGCCGCCATCTTCTTGCTAGCCCCCATTTTTCCTCTCTCCCTCTGCTAGCGTAGCCACAGCAGTTATATTAGTGGCCAATGGCTCACTGGTTACAGCTGACGGCCAACTAGCCACAGCTGATGGCCATGCAATCACAGTTGGCCATTTACTACCTGAGCCAGCACCTGTTTATGTGAGGCTGAGAGCCTGGAAACTACTTTCTGGGGCTCTGCCCCCACAAATACATTCAAAGATGTGTCTTGGGATGGAGTCTCGTACACGCTTTGGCCCTGCACAGGCACTCACAGACGCCTCAGCAAGCATGGGCCTCCCGATTTCCCAGGGGAGGGGTACTCAAACAAGTTTCAGGAACAGTATTTTAAGTGTCATTGAAATGCTAGCATAGGAAATAGAATGTTCTGTTCTTATGTAGTTAGGGGTGTCCCACAGACTGGTCTGCAGGCATATCTCTAACATTTTTCAAACTACCTAGAAGCTGCTTGGAACAGTGAGTGTGTGTATTTAAGTTGATTTCACTCTAGGCGCTTCATTACAACCGCTGATTATCTCTTTATTCTGGGGATCTTACGACATGCTACACCTATTAACAAGTCCTCCTGTACCCACACCCTGGTGCAGTATTTGCACACACCTCTTTCAGAGCACACCCCTGACTGTGGCAGGCAGAGACAGAAGGGAGATTAGAATGCACTAGTACCACACACATCCTGAGATGGGGGCCCTGACGTCCTCCTCCACCACACTGAATGGGCAGCCAAGTGAGACTGAAGCTTCATTTCCTCCCACCCGCTCCCCACCCCACCCAGGTGGAGGAGGTTATCAGCCAGCCGTGGTTAGCCCCTGGAAGAAGCAGTTCACAGACCTAGAGGGTATTCTGCTAAGTGGAGTGAGTCAGACAGAGAAAGACAAATACCATATGATCTCACTTATATGTGGAATCTAAAGAACAAAATAAACGAACAAACAAAACAGAAACAAACGCAAAGATACAGAGAACAAACTGATGGTTGCCAGATGGGAGGGAAGTTGGGGGGTTGGGTGAAAAAGATGAAGGGATTAAGACATACAAATTGCCAGTTATAAAAACAGTCATGGGGATGTAATACATAGCATACGGATAGGACGCACAGTCAATACTATTGGAATAACTAAATAAGGTGTCAGATGGGCACTAGACTTATAGGGGGATCACTTCAGAAGTTATGTAAATGTCGAACCACTATGTTGTACACCTGAAACTAATATAATAATGAGTATCAATTGTAACTGAAAAATAAATAAATAAAATTTTACAAAGTAGGTTGCCACTCCCAGAGTGAGAAGACAGACCAGGCAGGCAGCCCTGAGGCTACAGCCACCCCGCTCTCCCACCCTTCAGCTCCACCTCACTCTTCAGAAAAGGAAGATCATCAGCCATGTGACCCTGTTTTATGGTGCGGAGTTACGCCAATTAGGGCAAGTAAGTAGGAGTGCCAGGCACCCACACGCCCAGGAATGATGCGTGTGACGCAGATTGTCCTCTTAAAGAGCTGGGATGATGAAAGAAATCTTGCAATTCTAATGAAAAGCCAGACAGCAGGAAAGATGAAAAGGTGTTATCTAATCATCCAGAAAATGGGAGAGGAGGAGGCTATCAAAATGTTCTCTGCTCCCTGGGAGCTTCTCAGCTGCTCTCTCCATAATCAGAAAGGAAAGCTCTTTGAAAAGGCAGTGATTTGCCTCAAAACTATTCACTTAAAATGTCTTGCAATTATTGACACTCTCATTAGATCTTGGCAGGAGCCGCGTATCCTTGCCTCCCATGTGTGGCGGTGGGGAGAAGAGTCTTGTTAGTTAGGAGGGAAAACAAAACAAAAGTGCAGGCCAAGGACGCTGTGCTTGAAACACACTTGATGTGCAGTTGATTGTCCTAGAAATAAGGGAGCTGGTAATTGTGTTGTTATCCACCTCACCAGCCTGCACCACCTCTCTCTCTCTCTCTCTCTCTCTCTCTCTCTCTCTCTCCCCACACACACACACACACACACACACACACACACACTTAAGCTCCGCTGGGCAGCCGTCCAAATGATTCATATTAAATTCTAGCTGTATTCAGCACAAAAGTCATCTAACATCAGATGATCAAAGTTACATCAACTAACAAGCACTGGGGAATTGATAAGCAGCTAAAATTAGGTCATCACATAGCAGCGGCTTTTGATGGATGAAGTGAAATTTAGCCGCAGGTTTGCTATTTAAAGATCAGTTACGGCATCCTTTCCTGTAGCCACAATGAAGACACAACAAAGTATCAGGCCTCTGATGAAATGTTTAATCATTGCTGTTTGCCCTGCTGACTGTGGCAAAGATTTACAGGTTCCTTAAGATGCATTCAGCTCTCAGACTGAGCAGTGTACATAAATGCATTTTAATTCCCACGTCCAGAGACTAACAGAGGCTTTTTCTCCCTCCTCCGGGCAAATTCCATCAAGTTATTTTAATCACTTTTAAAAGCATTCTGTCAAATACTTCAGCCTCCAATTTCTGACCCAGTCAGTGTTTCAAAATTCTTCATCTAGTTAAAACAAACTTTTGATTGCCAAATGGATTCAACTGTCCTAGTGGCCTCATTTCTTTGCCTTGCTTTTTCCTTCAATTTTAGAACTGCACACCCTTCTAACATGGCTCACTTCCCTCGCTTTGGTTTGTTTCTGTTTCTGGGTGCTTCGGGTTGGGGCTCCTGCTGTGTTGGGTCTGGGTTAGTTGTGGATGAAGCCCTGACGTATGTGGCAGTCGCCAGTTCTGGTTTCATAACCCTGGAGGGAGGCCAGGCCTGGAGACGCATATGAAGCCTATGGGGGCTGCGGGTCAGTGTGTCCTGTCCAGGCAGGGGGCGAGGGGTTGGGAGGGTGCGAGCCCACGTAAGCTGTTCCTGTCCCCCAGCTCCAAGGGGGCTGTGACAGCACCAGACACATCCGTGGCTACCAACAGCGCTGAGGAAGTGTTAAGTCTCCCCTGTACTGGACCAAAAGGGAAGGCCTCGGGGTCCCAATCGGGGTTGGGCAAGGAGAGGAGACTTCAGTGGGCAAACACAACTGTGCCTGAGCTCTGGGAAGGCCCAGAGGACAGGGCCTCTCTCCCAGTGGAGACGGCTCAGCCAGGCAAGGCCAGGCCCTGGCGGCTGTCCCAGGCTCAGAGACAGCCAGGGCGTGCTTGGGAGGAGGAGGCGCCTGGGTTATATCCCTCTGGTGGCCTTGCAGCCTGAATTCCTCAGCAGGCCCAGGGAGAGACTGCCTCCCGAGCAGTGCAGGCAGCCAGCCCTGGGAGCCCTGGGCTTGAGGACAGTCCCAAGGGAGCAGTGGGAGGGCAGCGGTCAAGGACGGGCCCTTCTGGACCCAGTTCCAGTCACCCCTTCCCGCCTCCACCCAGAAGGTACACCTGGGTTTCCCTGACCTCCCGTCCTGTCCCAGCTGACCAGTCACCAGAGGCAGTGATTATCCTGTCATCACAGAAATGACCACGACTGGCAATGGCTTTTCGTATGCAAATTCCACACCACTTGCTTCCAGTCTAGCCAAGCACTTGTGCTGGCTTGGTTGGGAAGATGATGTATTACAGAACTGTACACTTGAAACCTATATAATTTTATTAACCTATGTCACCACAATAAATTTAATTTTAAAAAGAAATTAATAATGTAAGAAATAATGTGGCAGAGTGAAAAGTATAAGATTCAGATGTCTGGACGTTTGAATTCCAGCTTTGCCACGTTACCAGCTGTGTGTTCAGACAAGTTACTTCACCTAAGAGTAATTTCCTCCAGCTAACATTCCCCACCACCTCTGACTCTCTGTCTCTCTGTCTCTCTGATCTACCACACACTCAACATATAAGGCACTCAGTCATTGTTAGTTATTATTATTGTGTGCGATATGTAAAAAGACATGAGTCAATGATGAGTAATCTAACAAAAATCAAGAAAGAGAGAGACCGTTTTTTCTTTTACTAAAATAAAACCTTCTAAAAAGTGAAAGAAAGGAAAAAACAGATAAACTCTAATCGGCAGACTAGGTCCCCGTTGTATTAACTGGGTGTCCAGTGGGGTGGCTTGTGTGATCCTGCAGGCGTCCGGTAGAGAGCCTGCTGGAGGCAGCAGGAGGGGTGTGCAGTGACCCCAGTTCCAGTTTGCTGTGATATGGAGGGTGGGGTGCAGCTCATGGACCCAGACGGTGAGCAGGAGCTCCCCAGAGGGCCATTCGTTCAGGTGCAGATGGGAGAAGAAACCTAAGAGACTTGATTTTAACCTCAAAGTGTTTGTTCTTGGCTGTGTTTCTGCATTCTCCATAAACAGCCACCCATAGTATCTGCCTGAATTAGGGTTCCTCCAGATAACATTCCAGGGCAGGCAGCATATTTGGGGAGTTACTCCAAGAACACTGGTTGGGGATTAGGAGAAAGGACGGAAACAGGAATTGAGATAGGGCAAGGGAGGCAGCAAGAAAGCCAGCTGTCACCATGGTGGTAACTGAGCCCTAGGCCACTTGGGACCCCCGGGTGCCAGGGTAGAACTCAGAAGAAGTTATAGGACATGTGTAAGCTGCTCCCATGGACTCCTGGCAGAAGCTGCTGGGTGGGGGAGGGTCATCAATCCGCAGGGTCCTGGCCGGTGAAGCGTCTGGCAAAGAGCAGATGGCCAGACAGACAGAGCCCTGCTGAGACGCAGGGGCTTGGGCATTAGCAGGTATGTGCTTCCTGGTGGGAGGGGAGTGAGAGGGTGTGCTGACGGTACTGGTTACAGCATCCCAGACTTTGTTTTCAGGACTGCGCTTTTAAAGCTTCGATTTGAGCCCTGTGTCAGGAGAGATGGGAGAGAGAATCCTGATTAGTCAGGAGCTGTTTTCAAGGGTTAATTAAAAGGGGTACTTCTATTCATGTTCACAGTCCCAGCTGTGTGTGCCTTTACTCTCAGTAGGTGCCCAGATTCATCTGTGGGTGATGACACGTGCCCATGTGTGGGCCCTTCAACCCGAGGGACTACTGCTTGAGGCCAGTAAGTTACCACCCTATAAGTTGCACCAAGTGGCATTACTCATCACCTTTATTTAGGTCATTTAGGTTGTATCAAGATGACCCTGGAAGTCATGTTGCCTGATTATATTTTCCAAAGATGGCCACACCTGTTGGCAAACGCATCCCGCCAGCCCTTACTGCATGACGCTAATCTCCTCCCAAGAGGAACAGTCTATATTCCCTCCTGTGAGGGGCTGAATTACTCCCTCCAAAATTCATGTTGGATTCCTAACCCCCAGAACCTCAGAATGTAAATGTATTTGGAGATAGTGCCTTCAAAGAGGTAATCAAGGTAAAATGAGGTCAATAAAATGGACCCTAATCCAGTTTAATTGGTGTCCTTATAAGAAGAGGAGTTGAGGACACAGACACACACAGAGGGACGACCATGTGAGGACATAGGGAGGAGATGGCCATCTACATGCCTCAGGAGAAACCAGCCCTGCCGACACCTTGATCTTGGACTTCCAGCCTCTGGGACTGTGAGATGATAAATGTCTGTCGTTTAAGCCTCCCGGTCTGTGGTGTTTGTTATGGCAGCCCCAGCAAACCACTGCATATCGCCTTGAGCCTGGGCAACTCTGAAACTGCCTTAACCAACAGAATGCAGTGGAAGTGAAAGTGAGACTTCAAGGCTAGATCAGAAAAAGCTGCGGGGCTTTCAACCTTGCTTTCTGTCACTTCTGAATGCTTGCCTCAGAGTTCAGCCACCATTCTGTGAGGGACCCCAGCTATCTGACATGGGAAGATAACATGGAAAAGAACTGAGGCCCCAGCCAGCAACTGGCACTGATCACCAGACACACACGTGGGGATCCCAGGCCCCAGGCTCAAGGTCTTCAGTTGAGGTCCCAGCCATGGGGAAGCAGAAACAAGCCATCCCCTCTGCCTTATCTGAATTCCCAACCCACCAAATCCATGAGCATCATACACAGTTGTTTCGTGCCACTATATTTTGGGGTAATGTGTCACACAGTCATGGTGACTAAAGCCATCTTGAACAGGAAATAGCGCAATCTTCAATTTGCCAATGAGAAAACTGAGATAAAGAAAATCATAGGAACTCAATGATTTTCCAAGTTCACACAGCTAGAAAATGGCAAAGTAACTTGGGTAATTTCACTGTAAGGGAATTATCAAGTGTGTATTACCACAATATCCAAAGGATGGAAGCAACCCAAGTGTCCATCAACAGATGGATAAATAAAACATGGTCTATACCTACAATAGAGTATTATTCAGCCTTAAAGTGGAAGGAAATTCTGATATGCTGCAACATGGATGAACCTTGAGGACATTCTGCTAAGTGAATAAACCAGTCAAAGAAGGATAAATAATGTATGACTCACCTTACATGCGATAACCTAGAGTAGTGAAAGTCAGAGACAAAGGTGGTTGCCAGGGCTGGAGGAGCGGACTGGCAAAACAGTGTTCAATGGGTAGACTTTCAGTTCTGCAAGATGAAGATTTCTGGAGATGGAAGGTAGTAATGGTTATACAACAAAGTGAGTGTACTTAATGCCACTAACTTTAAATGGTCATTTAAGATGGCAACTTTTATGTGTATTTTGCATATTTACACACATTTAAAATAAGAACAATTTTCTAAAAATGTAACTGAAAAAAAAAAAGTGTGTATTACAGGGAAGGAAACCTGCTAAGCCACTGGGGACCCAGAGATGGCCCGGGGAGGACACCTAGGGTGTCACCTATCATGAGCATTTTCCTCCGAAGACTGTGGAAGTAGATCCATTGAATAGCTTCCAAGAAGTGGTGGCATATTGATTTAAAACTTTGTTAGTGCCGCATTTCCCCCCAAATAGATGGCAAGAATTGACACTCCACTAACAGCACCTGTGACTCCTGTCTTGGCAACATTACGGCGTTTCTGATACTTGGGGAAGCTTTTAGTCCTTTTTTCAATTATCTTTAAAAACTGATACAATTTATTAAATCAGCACATGTTGAGTTGTAACCTTGAAGCCTTATCTATTGTCTTCATGTTGTGAAAGGCGAGGAAAGTAGTACAGTTACACCAGCTTCCTTCCCTTCTCTCTCCCTGTCTCCAAAGTCCTGCAAATTACGTAATTATCTCTAAATTGTCCTGCCAAGCACTTGCAGTTGCTCCCTATGTGGAATTTCCACACACATCCAGCCTGTGTTCTCCATGCTCACAGCCAGTTCTTTGATCCCAGCTTTTGAATTTGGTGGCTCTCTGTGTCCACCTCAAGCCGCTGTTAACAGAGCACCTGGTGTGACATTTCCTGAGTCCTTGTTTGTGTGACTTTTTTTTTTTTAACCACTGACATTGATACTGTCTGTATCATCGCATCTTGTCTTTGGGTTATTTCTTTGAGAGCTTATTTCATAGCAGCCATATATTTTCCCATCTTTGAAATGTGGGTTGATTATTTTCTGTGGCTTTTAGCACAATTTTGTGTAGGTGTTCTTTACCTGCCCTTCGTTTGTCAGCTACCTCCCTTTTTTAGCCTCGTTCAGGCCCTTTGCTAGTTCTTGTCTGATTAGTAATAGCTCTTATTTGGGTGTCATTCATGGCAGACCAGTTGTAGCTGAGGAATGGTGTTGGGGCAGGAACTAGGGGAGTGAACGAGGATCTTCGGAAGCTTGAACTCCAGCCTTTTTGCCAAACGCCACACCCTGGGCACTGTATTCTGGAAGAGCTGGGGTGGCCAGTTCACAGCAGATCCATGCAGGCTGCCAGCCCTTGGCGCCCATGGCAGACTCTGCCCTGCCTCTGGCTGAGCAATCGACTTGGCATACAACATTCATCTTCTTCCTGCCAGTCATCCTGGAGTCCACACAACAAAGGACCGCTGGAGTTGACCAGTGGACTCAAATTGTAGACCAAGAAACAAATGGAAATCCTACTTCCAATGGGGCAACCGGAGTAGCCTGCAAACACTGACATGGTATTATTTTTCATGCACACCATAGAAGCATTGCATGTTTTTGTGTCGTTTCTTCTCCTGTAGCTAGAATTGCTTTCCTGAATGCTCTCCTGGGGGAAATCATTCGATTGTTTCCATTTTGCCAATGATCCACTGTTTGTTTTCTGTAATGTAGCAGCTTAACTAATTAAAAAGATTAACTCTGGGTTGAAAAATAGCCTGAATTTATACAAATTATATGAAACAGTGACTTGTACATAGGTACAAAGGACAGCCTAGGAGACCTGCAGCCAGTGAAAGGCTGACCTCCCCTGAGGGTTACCTCCAGCGCTGTTCCGCCCCTGGGACAGGGGCTAGCTAACACCCAGGGTCCAGGGCGGTGTTCTGGCCCTGGCTGCATGTTACCACCCTCCGGGCGCCTGGAACCCCTAACAAATTACAGCAGGACCTTGGGATTGGAGCCATTGCTGGCACTTTCCACAGCTCCCCAGGGGATTCCAGCGAATGGCTAGGGTTGAGAACCCCTGGTCTAGGCTAGAGTGTATGGTCTTTGGTTGACAATCAAAGCCTGCTTTCTTCAACTGACCTTGAAGTAACTTTAGAAGCAAATTCAGATTGAGTCAAACACACTTGTCCCCTGCCAATTGCAGGTGCTAATAAAGAGTAACAAGTCAAAGGAAAAAGGCATCTTCTCTGGTTGTAATGGTCCCATTGCTGCTTGGGCTACTCAGGATGATCAGGACAAACGGTGCACACAACTGTTTCTGCATGTAGCCGCTCATTCAAATGGCCACTAAGGTCTCCCTCTGTGCCCAGCACCGTGCCAGGTGGCTGGGGACGGGCTGTGAGCAGCTAAGGCACGGTCCCTGCTGCCTGCCCCTGGTCCATGTTATATATTATATTATGTTATATTATATTGTATTGTATTATATTCCTCACTATATTCTTATGACTAATAATTGAAAATGGTAAGACATGTTATGAAGGAAGCGAACAGTACTGAGATACAAATAACTGGGTGTGGAGGGGAGCACTCCTTTACAGAAAGGATCAGAAGGGGTCACCCTTGAACTGACCTAAAAGAATCAAAAAAGCAAGTCACAGAGGTGGGAGAAAGACTGTTTTAGACAGAGAGAATCACATCCAGAGGCCGTGATGTTAGGTCTCAGGAAGGCGGTGGCTTTCATCCAGGCCACACCCTGACTCGCTCTTGGCTTGCTCACTCTGCAGGGAGCCGGGCCTGGTGGTCAGCTGCCCTATGGAAAGACACATGTGGCAAGGACTGATGTCCCCAGGCAAAACCAGTAAGGAAGGACTTGCCAGCAGCCATGAGTTGAGCTCTGAAGCAGATCTTCCCCAAGACAAGCTGACGCTGTAACTGCAGCCTTCCGATGACTTGGGCCAGGGGACCCAGCTAAGCCATACCCAGATTCCTGACCCACAGAATCTGTGAGATAATAAGTGTTTACTATTTAAACTATGTTTTGAAACAATAGATACATAATAGAGTGGTCCTTTATTTCTATGATTTCTCCTCCCTTCTTCTGGCAAATTGGCTCCTCTATCCCTTTGAAATATCTCCATCACTTTCTAAGTCCTTTATCATTTTCTGGCACCACAAGATACTCCAGGCTCATCTTGTACTTTCCCTGCCCTGGTCCTGGAATGAATCATTTCTACAAGCAGTCATGGTTCCACATATTGAAGGATGGTGTTTAGAAACCCAGATCTGGGTGCCGGGTGTGCTCATTGCTCCTGGGCTGTTACTACTTCTGGGCCCCCTCACCAGGCAGAGCTAGGAGATAAATGCATACACACCCACATCAACATCTATTTGTATTTATCTATCTGTATCTGTATGAGAACCCAGGAGTGAGCGCTGACCACTCCGCACCCTTCCAGCACCCCGAGAGGCTTTCTGACCCAGCTGTATAGGCAACTCCTCCACGACAGCTGGCCTCATTTCACAGCTGCCTCCGTGTCCTGTGGAGTCGGGACCACCGCGCCGCCTTGCCTCCTGGGGAGGCTGGCCCTGTCCCCTCTCCTGGGTCTGTGTCTGATCTGTCCCAGCCTTCGCGTGGCCGTCCTGATCATCTTGGGTTCTTGCGAGGTCAGTTTGAGAGTTCAGAGGTTCTAGGCTGTCCCAGCCCTTTGGATCTTCCTTTTTATCTTTTAATTGAGGGAAAACATACATAACATAAAATTCATCATTGTAACTATTTTAAATTGTACAGTTTAGTGGCTTTAGTATATTTACAATGTTGGACAACCTTTAACTCTATATAATTTCAGAGTATTTTCATCACCCCAAAAGGAAACCCTGTATCCAATAAGCAGCCCCTCTTGTCTGCCACTGGAGCCCATGCACTCACCTGGGGTGACCTCAGCTGGGCCCATGCACTCACCTGGGGTGACCTCAGCTGGGCCCATGCACTCACCTGGCGTGACCTCAGCTGGGCCCATGCACTCACCTGGGGTGACCTCAGCTGGGCCCATGCACTCACCTGGGGTGACCTCAGCTGGGCCCATGCACTCACCTGGCGTGACCTCAGCTGGGCCCATGCACTCACCTGGGGTGACCTCAGCTGGGCCCATGCACTCACCTGGGGTGACCTCAGCTGGGCCCATGCACTCACCTGGGGTGACCTCAGCTGGGCCCATGCACTCACCTGGCGTGACCTCAGCTGGGCCCATGCACTCACCTGGGGTGATCACGGGCGAGCTCATGCACTCAGTGTGATTGTAGCTGCTGTTCTCAATGGGCTGCCCACCCTCTGCAGTGAACTCTTATTAGACTATTTGGGATTCTCCTGTCTTGGGTTTCTGAGATCCTTCTCCATGCTGTCCTCCTTCTCACCCCACAGATGACAATGCCACAGACTCTGGTTGGTGGTGATTTACCGCCCCCCATCTGTTTTTGGGATTTGTGAGTATACTTTGTCACCAGTCCAAAGTGCACGTGTCCCACGCTTTGGAAGGCCGAAACTCAAAATGTCAGACCTTGGAGTAAGGAAAGAATTATTGATCAAGAAGGTGCCAACTGAGAAAATGGGAGACCTATTGGTGCCTCAAATCCACCTTTCAAAAGAACAGAGTTCAGGCTTCTTTTATGTCACGGGAAAGGGAAATGGGAGGAGCAAGAGGTGATTGACACCACAGGCATCTGGGCACCAGCAGGAGTCCAAGGAAGACTGTGCTTCGTCTGTTGGCCCCAGATGATGGGAGTCCAAGCACGAGGTTCCTGCAAATCTTTGATAAACACACACACTGCCCTCATCTCCTCTGGAGAGGCACTTCTGGTAAGGGGCCCTTTTTGTAAAAACGCAAGCGGAAAGCAGAATTGCTCGAATGATTAGCCGCATGTCTATATTAGCAGCAAGAATCTATCACCCTGAAAGCCACGGGAGCAAAGCAGGCTTGAACAAGATGGAGTCAGAGAGGCTGAATATTTCACTCTGTTATAGTTTTGTTGCCCGTGCTGTCCACGGATTTTGGTTTCGCTATCCAGTTGCTCTGTTTTTATGTGTGTGTAAGGGGGGTAGGGTGGAGGTCGGGGAGAGTCTGGCGGAGAACAGGGGAACCTTTAAGAATTCCCCAGTGCATCACCTCTATGAATCCCCAGGACCCCCTGAGCCCTGGGCGTTCGGAGGTGTCTGGTGCCTCTCCTGAGAAATGATTTAAGTCATTAAGAAAAGGTCAAGTTGTTTCCAGAGAACTCTTTCAGGGAAGGAAAAGTATAATATGGCTTATAAATATTTGCTCCCAAAATGCTTAATTCTTAAATGCAATTTAATACTACCTGAAACTTTAATATACATGCAACTATTCAATCTCCAACAACCTGAATAAGTGTAGATGTGTAAGTATTGTGAGGGAGGGGAAATTTCCCCTTCTCCTTCTTACTCATGGTTGGTAGAATAGATTAAATGACAAGGCAGATTGACTGGAGAAAATAATCAAATCTTATTATGTACGTATGGACAGGGGTCCCATAAGGGGCTGGGGCCAAGGACAAATCAGACAGCTGAGGCTTATATGCCATCATGAGCTAAAGACAAAGAGAGGCAGTGGTTTGGGACTTCAAAGGGCAAGAAGGAAATTCACATGGAGATGGAAAAGCACGTTTGGCAAACAAATGTGCTGGACAATCTCTAACTATGGGACACCAAGAGCACTTTGATCAAAGGGCCTGGCTAAGTCCCTACCTTTCTATCACACCTGGTTCATATTACACTGTTGTCATCTATGATGATGGCTCCTTCCTGGAGCAGGTCCTCTAAATTCTCTCAGATAGTTACGGGAAAGGTCAAAGCTTCTTCCTGAGTCTTGTTTCTTAAAAATAACCAGCTTAAAATAATCAATATCCAAAAGAGAAATATTTTGAGGTGACAAACTCTGCTCCCCTTTAGTATATATGTGTCTGTAGCTTTTGGTCACTCACATGCAGGATTTGAGCGTTGCTTTCTAAGAATGTTACTTATCAAAGATGAAATTCGGTTGTGAGTTTTCTTCCTTTACCATCGAGCCTGGCCAGACTGTAGATTGACTTGTTAGCAGGCAGATCAGATTCCACGTTTGTCAAGGGGTGTTGGTGTTTGAACCAGAGGCAGTGAATGCTTGGTCCTACCCGTTGGGCTCACATGGGAGAGCATAAACCAGGGCTCTGGGCAGGGCCGCACGTCAGGGACAAGCAGTTCCCCTCCTCTGCTGACAAGATCAGGACAGCTCCTAGAAAATGCAACAACTGACACTCATATTGAGTCTAGTGTTTTCTTTTGCTTTGTTAAGATTTCCTTCCTTCTCTTTCCTGGTGAGTCTGAATGTTACCTGTCCTGGGGCAGTCCTTCGGCAAACCTTTTTTGGACTGAGCTTTGAGCGCTCAGTTAAATGATGCCACAGTTCCACAAAAGCTTTCTGAGCATAAATGGATGAGCTCCAAGCATCGGGTTGTCAAGCCTCACAGTTGCCCTGAAAGTCTCAAGTAATCTACATTCATCCTGTTCTTCTAAAATGTCACTGGACAAAGAGCTCTGGAGCTTCAGAAAGATTGGGTGGCTGGGACAGCCCTTTGCAGATGTAGCAGCTCTAAAGTCACACCAAGAGCTGGCCAAGGGGGTGTGCCCATTGTGCCCAAACACAAATTAGACCAAGGATAGGTGCATCCCAGAGAAGCTCCACTTGGAGAACCAGGAATAAAAAGAACACAGGGAATGAGACAAAACACTCTCAGAAGCAATGAGTTTAGTTTTACATTATGTATGTGTTTTTCATGTTTGTTTCTTTTTATCTTTACTTACATATGAATTAGAAGTAGTTGTGGTCAAAGAATATAAAATGAAACCTATATCAGAGATGGGTGGGAGAGACAAATAAACAAGCCACTCCCCACTAGAATCCAACAAGGTAGAGAAAGAGCAAGGGTAGCCTGTGAGCCTGGTGCTCTGTCTTCTTAATATTTCACTAAATCTGCTGCCTGGACACATTTGGCTTCTTCACAGGTAATTAGAGATCTGAGCAGGAAGAGTAGGGTATACTGGAATCTATGTCAAGATGGATGGATGGATGGATGGATGGATGGATGGATGGATGGATGGATGAACTGACATGTGATAAAGCAGAAATAGCAAAATGTTCATTGCATAATATAAGTGGTAAGAATATGGGTGGTCCTTATACAATTCTTTCAACTTTTCTGCACGTTTGAAAATTTCTATAATAAAATGTCAGAGGGGAAACCTGTGGCTGAATGTCCCTCATGGTCTTTGACAGATCCGAGGGGCATGTTAAAAAGTAGCACCCCTGAGTAGCACCTGGCCTACATCTGAGTTTCTGGGAGTGAGGCCCAGCAGACTGCATTTCCAAAGCTCCCTTGGGCTTCTTGCAAACCCGGGTTATAAAAACACCATGGAGGGGCGGCCGGACGGCTCAGTTGGTTAGAGCATGAGCTCTGAACAACAGGGTTGCCATTTCAATTCCCACATGGGCCAGTGAGCTGCGCCCTCCACAACTAGATTGAAGGACAACGACTTGGAGCTGACGGGCCCTGGAGAAACACACTGCCCCCAATATTCCCCAATTAATAAAAAGCACTTAAAAACAAAACAAAACAAAAAACCATGGAGCAGTCACCTCAGGCATCACAACATTACCAGGCACAGCTCTGCCTGTCGCCACATGAACCTGCACCGGCTGGTCAGGACAGTGGCTGCAGGACTGACTCAGACCACAGGGCCAGGACCCAGGGCAGGAGGAGCACTCGCCATGGACATTAGTGCTGGGAAGGTGGAAGCAGACCCGAGGCAGCCCAGGAGCCACCTGGGTTGGTCACCTCCGCCTCTTGGGCCTCAGTGTCCTCACCAAACGGGTTAACAGGAAGAAGCAGTCAGACGACACAGCCAGTATGCTTTCACTTCAGCATATACCGACCCATTTATTCATGCAACAAACGTCCTGAGGGCGTTGAGGGCCTCACACCCCGTGAACCGAGATAAACATGGGTTAGGTGGGAGTGGACATGCGCTCACACCCTATTCCAGGGGAGGGGGCAGTGGCCAAGGGCCATCTGACGCTCTGAAGACGGGGCAGTAGGAAAGGGCATCCCCGATTCCAACAATGAGTGGCTTAAATCACAGATGATTGACTTAGGCACCCGTGATCACTTTATTATTCTCTCTCACAGGGCTAGAGACTGCACTCGACTAGGTGGGCCTCTTGAGGCTGTAGACCCTTGGTGGCCGTGGCTGGACTCATATCCAAGGGTCCCTCACACAGCTGTCTGTGGTTCAAGCTGGCTGTTGGCCCATCATCCCCGGGACTACTGTCCCAAGCATGTGCATGGCCTCGCGGTGTGGCCCAGGCTTCCTTAGGGCATGGCCATAGGACTGCAGGAGCAAGCAGCCAGGAGACAAGAAGCAGAAGCTACACACATCACCTTTACATCCTCACCCAGCAGCAGCAGAAATCATTTCCAGTCTATCCATTTGCCAGCCATTAAGGTCAACCCAGATCCAAGGGGAACAGACAGACCCCAACACTCAAACGGTCTCAACATCATGTTAGAAATACAGCACTGGGTCGGGTGTAATGTGACAGCCATTCTTGGAGAAAACAGCCTCCCCCAGGGAGAGTGGCTGAGCAGGTGTCCCCAGAAGATGATTTTCTCAGCATTGGAAGGATGAGGGGGTGTCTCTATGGAGAAGGATCTACATGAGCCTGGCTGAGCAACTGGACAGCAGGTGTGTTGAGAAAGCTGATGGTGCCCGACACTGATGGATCCCACAGGATGGGGGAGCAGAGAGGGGAGACGTGTGTCACCCATGCACACTTTGCAAACCTGGGCACTGCGTTGAGAGCTTGTCTGTCTGTATGTCCACATCCCTGAGGACATGGATGGCTAGCAGTGGTGCCCATCTCTGGAAAGGGCACTAACGCTCTGGCACCGGGCTGCCCATTTGCAGCCATAGCCACGTATGGCTCTGAGCCTTGAAAAGTTGCTGCTCAGAACTGGGTTGTGCTCAAAGGGTGAAATGCATCCCAGACTTGGGAAGACTTAGTAGGAAAAGAATGTAACATATCTCATGAATGATCTGTTACCAATGACATGATGAAATGATAATAGTTTATATATATATATATATATATATATATATATATATATATATATCGAGTTAAATATATTGTTAAAATTAATTTCACTTGTTTCTTTTATTAATGGCTACTGAAAAACTGTAAAGTATATACATGGCTCACGTGGTATTTCTATTGGGCAGCGGGGCTCTGGTCATCAGAACACCAAGCCACCTGCTCCCTGCGAGTTTGCTACACTGGTTCCCTGCCTGGCACCCCCTCCCACTCTCAGTCACTGCAACCCCTGCTGCCTTCCCAAAGTCCTGCCAGTCTGCTCCCCAGAGCCAAACTCCTGTCCTGCCAAGCTTTGTCTTCTGATCATCTTGCTCCTGTTTGGGCCTGATGTGTATCCGTAGGTGTGATCCCTGCCTCTGGTTCATTAGAACATTGTTTAATTGGCTAAAATGAAGTTAAGAACTCTGGTTCCCACTGGTCTCTCTCTCAGAAGAATCCAGGTTCTGTGGCAACGATTGATATGGCAATAAGTACACAGCTTCGACGGAGCCTCCTACATGCGTAAACACTGGTGATTCGGGCCCTGGGCCCTGGGAAAGCGACCTCACATGGTGCATTTCCCACTCCTAAGCCTCAGAAAATGAGGGAAAATGGTTCAGAGAGCGTCATCACAGCCCCTCCGCATAGTGAGCTGCCAGGAAGAACACAGACCATTGTCTCCTACCGACAACCTACGATTCCAGCCCACGTGTGTCAGGCCCGCCCAGGGCTACTTATCAAAATAGAGCTGACCCTGGAATGGGCTTCAACTGCATGGGTCCACTCGTAAAATAAATACATACAACACTGTAAGTGTATTTTCTCATTCTTATGATTTTCTTAATAACATTTTCTTTTCTCTAGTTTACTTTATTGTAAGACTACAGTATATAAAACATGTAACATACAAAATATGTGTCAATCAACTATGTTATGGTACAACTTCCAGTCAACAGTCGGCTAATAGTAGTTAAGTTTGGGGGGAGTCAAAAATTATATGTGGATTTTCCACTGCACAGGGATCAGGGACCCTAGCCCCTGAGTTATTCAATGGTCAACTGTACACTCGTAATTCAACTGTACACTCGTAATCTCTAACTGCATTTCTTTTCTTGGACTGGTTTTTACCCAGGGGACCACATCTCTAGCACTGGTAGAGATGGTCAGTTTTCTGATCCTTTTCTTGGTCTGCAATGCTACTTAGCCCCCTAATTAATGTTTATGTGTACATTTCTCCTGCTAGCTCTCAGCCTAGAAATGACTTATTTTTGGAAAGCTCAAAAAGATACTCATTGAGCCTTACCCCACCCCTCTACCCGCCCCTCCCCCCGTTAAGGAATGCAGTAGAGGACAAAGATAATTGGATGTCCTTGGCTCACCCAAAAATTTTAAGTATTTAAACCATCTCCACCAGGCATGGAAAATGTTCATAGCTGAGAAACATGGTAAGTAAGAAAAGATCTAACTACACAAAACATCCACATACAGATACTCAAATATAAACTTGAGCATAAACAGATACTCTATTTAAACACAGCCAATTAATACATGGCCACAGCTATTTGAAACTCAGCTGTCTACCTTTTGCATCCAACAGGCACTTCCAGGGAGGTGAAGGAAGCCATGTGAACCAGGGAGCACTACTAGGGGTGATGGGGTGACTGCTGGTGGTGCTTACAGAGGACACACCACACCTGTGCTAAACGACTTGCATTACCTCACTCAGCCCCCACCATTCCTGGGAGGTGGGTGTCAGAACAATTAGGTAAGTGGAGGTGGGAAGACACAAACGGGCCATGTAATTTGCCCAGGGTCAGTAACAGGGCGTAATCCAGCTCTGAGCGTGTGCTCTGACCATTGGACATCCCTTCTCTCAAGGAAAAAAAATCATTCATTCATTCATTCATTCATTCATTCATTTGTTCGTTCATGTCTGTCTTCTTTGCATACATTCACTGAACATATGCTGAAGGAGACTCTCTAGTGTTCCCTGATTAAATATACGAGGTTGTGACAATTACGTTCGAGAACTGGCCACCATGCGCTTACATTGGTAGCACTGTACAAACAGCTCGGTAACTGTAACCTCGGTATATCAGTGTCTCACAGCTGTATTCGTGTTGATGTGTGGCGGTGTCTTGCTGAGTGGCGTTCATTATTGTTGTCGCATGTTTTCATGTGCCAACATGAGAATGCTTGAGCTTGAATTAGAGCAACAACAAACATTAAATTTGCTGTTAAACTTGGTAAGAATGGAAGTGAAATCAGGGACATGTTAGTCCAAGTTTATGGGGAGAATGCCATGAAGAAAACAGCAGTGTACAAATGGATTAAACGTTTTTCTGAGGGGAGAGAACGCGTCACTGATGAAGAGAGGTTAGGGTGGCCAGTAAGGAACAGAACTGACAAAAACACTGCAAAAATTTGTCGAATTGTGCATCAAAATTCTCGACTGACTGTGAGAAGCATAGCAGACCAAGTAAACATCAATGGAAAAACAGTTAGGAAAATCTTAGCTGAAAATCTTGGCATGAGAAATGTATGTGCAACAATGGTCCTGAAGGAGCTCACTGATGAATAAAAGCAAAGGAGAGTTGAGGTTTGCCAAGACCTGTTGGAGAGGCAAGATGATGTTTTGGGCCATGTTATCACTGGTGATGAAACATGGGTGTGCTAATACAACCCCAAAACAAAGCGTCAAAGTGCACAACGGAAGTCAGCCAATTCTCCACCACCAAGAGAGTTCCGTCAGTCCAAATCAAGAGTCAAAATGATGTTGCTAACCTTTTTTTATATCAGAGGGATTATTCATTATGAATTTGTACTGACTGGACAAACAGTTAACCAAGTTTACTATTTGGAAGTGCTGAAAAAGCTGTGTGAAAAGTTAAATGAAAACGACCTGAACTTTTCGCCAACAATTCATGGCTCTTACATCACGACAATGCACCAGCTCACATGGCACTGTCTGTGAGGGAGTTTTTAGCCAGTAAACAAATAACTGTATGGGAACACCCTCCCTACTCACCTGATCTGGCCCCCAATGACTTCTTTCTTTACTCGAAGATAAAGGAAATATTGAAAGAAAGGCATTTTAATGACATTTAGGACATCAAGGGTAATACGACGACAGCTCTGATGGCCATTCCAGAAAAAGAGTTCCAAAATTGCTTTGAAGGGTGGACTAGGCACTGAGGTCGGTGCATAGCTTCCCAAGGGGAGTACTTCGAAGGTGACTGTAGTGATATTCAGCAATGAGGTATGTGGCACTTTTTCTAGGATGAATTCACGAACTTAATTTTCAGACCTTGTGTGTGTATGTGTGTGTGTGTGTGTGTGTGTGTGTGTGTGTGTGTGTGTGTGTGTAGACCATGGAGCTATTTTTGACCTCCTTGTAAGACAAGGTAAGTGAAGGAAGGCTCCTGACACGCAGTCAGAGTCCTGTTTCCCTGAAGACACGCAGAGCCCTCCAGCCTCTTTTTCCTCTCTCTAGAATTGAAGAGCTGCCTGCATCGAGGTAACTGAGATGGGATCTGAGGAAGCACAAGACCATCTTTTCCTGCAGAGAATACACCAAAGCTCCAAATCCTTGAGCAAGGAAGTACACAGCAGTAGTAAAGACCCCAGCAATAAATGACATTTGTTGAAGATTCGCCTTTTTCACTCTGGGCCAAGCACCTTCCATTCTGAACTCTACGTGATAGGGACTGCCATTTTCCCAGGTTATGCTGAGAAAATTAGAGCTTACAGAGTTCACAGTCTTTCAGATTCAAGTCCACTCTCAACATCAGCGCCACACATCTTCCTGAAACCTGCAGTGCCATGTGAAGATCTAGGGGTGATCACATCCTATGCACCCGGAATCTTGGATCGACCCCTTTAGCTGTGACCCACTTACTTCAATGCATATGTAATGCCTGAAAATTTTGAAACAAAGTGCAAAATCTTCAGCCTATTGAGAATTATCTTAACACTACAAATCCTATGCCACCCAAACTCATTTGTGTTGTTTTCACAGTAAGTATGATGTGTTTTCTCCTGCCTGCCACTGCTTTCCAAGGTGTCCTAACAAAGGACTCTGCCTGGAGAGGGTAGGAGAACATTCACACTTCAACACCCCCCACCCCAGAAAACTGAAGAATCACTTCCAGGCTGGTGCAGAATTTGAAAGGAGAGGCTACAGAGCGTACTCAGGCTGGGGTAAATCCTGGAGAGGTATCAGGAGAAACTGAATTTCGAAAAATTAACTGCAGGAGAGGGCCCTGATTTGGGGTTGGACGGGTCTAGTGGATGTACCTTAGCAGTATCTACATGGATAAGTCAAGAGGAACACCGATCCCTGAACTAAGATGGAGCTCCTAGAGCCTTGAGGACAGAGACTGACCACACAAGGAGGAAAGGTCAGTAAGCACTGGCTGTGACTACTGCAGGGTCCTTCGGTCCTTCGTGGGCAGGAAACACGCATATCCTGCACTCCCTCAGCAGACCAGGCCCTGGAGTATGGGTCCTGAGGGGCTTAGTGGGCCTACTGTCAATCCCCAGGAAACGCTGCTTCAGTGGAAATTTTCCTCAAACAGAGCATTCATCCTGAGGCTGGACACCTATCATGGAAGGGACCTAGAGCGTCTCTGTCTCCACTCAGTTCCGGGCAGCCCAGCATTAAACCTCTTGTGCCCTCGGGGATCCTCAAAGACATCTGCAGGAGGTGTGCGGGGGACAGAACAAAGGGGTGGGAGGGCAGCTCAGGACCCAGGACTGCCTTCTTTACCAGCAGGAGACAGGCAACTGCAGCAAAAGCCACGGGAGAGAATTACAGTCTGATTTTTCCCAGAAAGTTTGTTCTGTGCATCCCTTCTGTGCTTCACAGCCTTTACAGATGTCTTCTCAGAAGACAGGAGGTCATGAAGCAGAGAGGCAAAACTGAGTTTGGTTTCCAGGGCCTACCCAATAAGCTCAGCCTTCCTTACTGAGTGGGCCAGCCCTTTCCAAAGCGTGTAAAGGAAAGAAGCTACCGCTGTCGTTGCAGCGAGATTTTGAGATGAAGGGCAGGATGTGAATTCTATCAAGGAAGCTTACTCAGAGTGTGATGGAGCCACGAGCCTGCAGCTGTGCCCCCCGCACCCAAGTGAGATGTGGCTTCCACTCCCTGTGGGCTGCGGATGGTGGGGACGGGGGCTGAGACACAGGCCCAAATGCAGCAGAGTCTAGAGAGCCAACGGCCGCTGCTGGGACTCCTCTGGGCTGGGGAGGCGCCAGTTTCCAGAGCATGGTGGGCACTTGCCTTTCTCCCAGAGCCTTTTGTTGGGCTGTCCCTCTGCCACATGCCACTGTAACGCTGGCCACACATAGAAATGGAATTTTATGTTCCCCTCCCAGTGTAAACGGTGACATTCTTCTATGGTGCAACCGTCTGGCATCTGTCTAAAGGACTCACTCAGTTCACATTAAAAAACCCCTGACTCTACCATGTCAGAGAGGCAATAGATTGGGGGATGGGGTTATCACTTTGTGAGGGATGAAATGTCTAACTATTACATTGTTTTGTACACCTGAAACTAATAAAAAAATCAAAACAAAAAACCCTGACCTAAGACAAGAAGGCAAATCGTCAACCACTCTCATTTTCCTGCCTCCACTTCCTCCTACTTGGTGGCTAGAACAAAGGGAGTTTAGTTTAGCCATGCATAGAAGGTCTCTGAGGGACCCTAGTGTTCTTCTTGCTCCTCAGAAGGCTTGGGGATGCTCAAACCAACCTCAGTGGCTAGGCCACCCCTTCCCTGAAAAACAGGCCAGTATAAGTGGTGTGTGGGGGAGGGGCTCCCACACTGCAAAACTGTGCTGAAAGCAAGGACCTTGGAAGGGGAGAGGGATCAGGACCCTCTCTGCCCAGAACTGGCAACCCTGCAAGGGCTGTTGCTTCTAATTTAAATTCTCATTTCTTATTCTATTTTGAGATCCTCTCTGGGATTTCAGGAATGCTGAGACGTGCCATTTGTAAAGCCCTGAGTACGGAATGCTCGCGCTGGCTGCAGGCAGCGCACATGGAAACACATCACTCGTCAGGACTTGCCTTCAGGCCTTGGAACCAAGCTCTGAGGGTCCAGGAGAGACCTGCTGGCCCACAATCTGGCTGGATGCCAGCTAGGCTAGTGAGAAGGAGGCTTTAAGGCTCCCTGTAACTCTGTAATGCGGAGGAAAGTCAGCCTTTTAAATGAGGTTAAGTTCCCAGGGAGTGATGGTTAATAGAACAGGCAGCCCTTTAAGAGGAAATAAAGTGGGTTCGGTGGCCATAAAACTACAAAACACAGCTTAGCTGGGAGGAGTGGATTCCATTTGGGAGAGAGAGCAAATTAGAATACAGGCTCCGGAGCAGCTTAAAAGGGTTCCTTGGACTAGGAAAGAAGGGAAGCTGGAGGGAGGGAGATGGGGAGACTGAGTGATCCAGTCGGCAAACCTAACTGAAGGAGAAAATGTCACCTTGAGATCTCACAGCACCCAGCGTTTGCCTCCAGGCCATCTCCCAGGCCTCTGCCCAGCCAGATTTCTTGCAGCTGAGCTCTGCAAACACAGTAGGAAAGCAGGCTGAACTCAGTGCGTGCCTACTTCTAAGGATTTTTCACACATTTAAAAATGTTTTTGCATAACTTTTCTACAACTCCCCCACCCCCATGAGGCTCTGCAGTATGTTTCTGCATTCTCTTTAACCTCTTAGCTTGTGCAAAGAACATTTCAGACTCTAGGGACCCTGCCAGGAATTGGTTAGTTTGATTTTATTTTGCGGGGGAGTTAGGAGGAATCACCAAATGAAAACTGAATTGAGCAACAAAGAAAATGCCATTTTGTGTTTTCTTGGCTTAAATATAAACAATAAAGGCTGACTTGATATGCTGACAATGTTCCAGGTCAAAAACCAAACCAAAGAGAGTCATGAATTGAAGTCCGAGTCAGTGCCTCCTGCTACGTGCAGCGCAGTCCCAGGCTGGTCTTCTGTGTCTAATGCACTGTTTGCTCTGCAGCTCTTACGAGGATGGGGACAAGCGAGGAACTTCCACACCCATGGAGCCAGCCAGAGCTCCCTCGGGTAAGGAGAAAGATGGATCCTCTTCCAAAGCTTTGCATGTTGATGAGACTATGAGTCCGGAAGTGAATGGATTTAACTTGCTTGAAGATAAAGCTGCTAGAGATTTTCAAATTGGAGTCTAGTACCCTTTATATGTAAAAAGTCACTGACTTGTGTCTATTCAGAGCTCTGATTTTCCATGTTACTAGTGTTTCTTTTTTCTTTCGAAAGTGCTAAGTAATTAAAGGCTTAAAGTGGCCAGGAAATTCATAGATGCACATTCAAAAAATAATTTCATTCCATTCTAAAATTAGAAGTGGAAAAAGTTAAGAGAATCAAAACAAGTTGTTGAAATGGGTATTGATGTTGGATCAAGTCTTTTTTTGTTTGTTTGAAATTCATTTTATTGAATCTGGATGATCCCTAAGAGGGGATGACTCTTATTGCCTTCACTTGAGGTGATGATGCCAGGCCCCAGAAGTGGGATGACTTTCCCAGAATTCATCTCACCACAGTAGGGAAAGGGACAGTCTGGGAGTCTCTGCCTCCATCAGAATGCAAGCTGCCATTCTGGGAAGGTCAGGTGCATGGATGATGATTTCATACTTTTGCTGTTGGAAGAAGCATTTCGGAAATGAACCTCGGGCATATTTAGTTTGTTGGAAAATCTAAGAATGTCACATAAATGGTTTGGCCACCTACTTGGCACTGGGAAACTTAATATAGCATTGGTTTTTTTCTGTGGAGCCAGAGTGCTAAATCTGATAGCTGAATAGTTCTTGGATATGTTTCAAAAAAATCTATATTCAATGCTGAACAGCTCTCTAAAGGAACAACAAACGCAAAATGATTTTCATTTTCTAGAAGGCACACAATTTTGGCAAGAGCACTTAAAAAAAAAACTATTAGTACATCCTCATGTCCATGATTCATGTAATACACCAGGGTCCTGAGCGAATTGTAAAGGCTTGGTGCCTGGCCCATCCCTCTGCCCTGCTGGGCCAATAACAGCTGAGCGAGGCTGGACTGGGTGTTGGCGTGTATAGATGACTATACATGATGTTCTTTGAACTGTCTTTACTTAGCCATGTGTCTTGGAGTTCACTATATGTGTATACCTATCATTTTCTTCAAGTAGATGGAATACAATTTCGTTAAGAACTTCTGTTGTTGAACATTTAGAATACTTCTAACCCAACATCCAAAAACCAAACTCTCAGGAAATTACAAATTCAAATGAGAGTTGTCGTGCGGGAGACCCTGCTCGCCGCGCCATTTTTCAGGCGGGCGGCCTGCGGGGTCTCTGCTCCCGCTCCCCACACAAGAACGCAGGATATGGTGAGGCCAAAAAGGAACACCCACGGAGCCATAGGTAGGGGAGTCATACCACTATGGTCTCACTGGAGGCTGGGTTCACCGGACGCGTGACCTGCCGTCCGCCTTTCCGCCAACCGACCGACCGACGACTCTCCTCCACTCTCCTCGACTCTGTTCCTCTCCTCTATTCTGCTCTCCTCGGCTCTCCTCTTCCGCTCTCTTCGGCTCTGCTCAGCTCTGCTCGGCTCCTCAGCAATCCTCGGCAGTCCTCGGCTCTCCTCCGTAGCAGCAGCAGTTATACCAGCGGCCAATCAGCTAACCGGCCACAGCCGACAGCCAATCAGCCTCAGCTGACGGCCATCCACCACCCGAGCCAGCACCCTTCCATGTGAGGCCGAGAGCCTGTAAACTACTCTCTGGGGCTCTGTCCCCACAGAGTTCATTTCAATTTGTAATTTCCTGAGAGTGGACATTTTTATATATGCTTATTATCCACCTGGATTTCAGTGCCTGTGAATCACCTATTAATTTGCCCATTTCTCTCTATTTCGTTGTTTGCATTTTTCTTATGGTTTATAGGCACTCTATCTATTCTGGATACTATTCTTGCTAAATATTTTGCCTATCTGTTACTCATCTTCTCCAAATGTTTCAGAACAATTATTCTTCTGCACTTTTTTTGCATGGCAAACTTGAGATTCCACTTGTCAATTCTAACGAAAATATTTTTGTTTCATTTTGATTGTGATTGAAATAAATTTATATTATCTAGGAATAATTGAAATCTTTATAATATTAAGATGTTTTCTCAGAAAAATGATACGTCTCTCCATTTATCAAAATATTTTATGTTCTTTTTAAAGGTTTAACTGTAGATTGTTGGTAGATAGCTTCTATTAGGTTGAGGAAATATTTTCTATTAAGTTAATGAGGATTGTTTACTTAATTAGGAAAGAGTGTTGAATATTTTTAAACTTTTTCATATCCATCGAGAAAATATGTGTTTTTTTCTCCTTGTCCACTAATGGGATAAATTACATCAATAGATTTTCTGATATTGAATCATCCTTACATTCCAGGTATAAACCCTAATTGTTCATGATATTTTACTTGTTAATACACAGTTAGAATCAGTAAGCTAATATTTTATTTAGGATTGTCACAATTAGGTTAATAAGTAAAATAAATCTGTGATTTTTTTTCTTGTGCTGTCTATCTAGTATAGGATAAAGATTATACTAATTTCATAAAATGAGTCAAGATGTATGTCTCATTCTCCATTTACTGGAAAAATACGCATAAGATGGGGATTATTTATTCCTTACAATTTTGTTAAAAACCACATTTACCATCCGGATCTGGGTTGTTGTTGTTTTTTGGCAGCAGCAGAAGGATGCCTTTATCTATTTGAGCTGCTATAACAAAATGCCACAAACGAGGTGGCTTATAAAAAACAGAAAATTATTTCCCACCGTTCTGGAGGCTGGAAATCTGAGATCAGGGTGCAGCATGGTCAGATGAGGGGTCGCTTCCAGATTGCAGACTTCTTGTCGTGTCCTCGTATGGAGGAATGTGTGAGGGAATTCTACAGGGTCTCTTATAAGGACTCCCATTCATGCAGGCCCACCTTCCTCGCCTCATCACCTCTGAAAGGGCCTACCTTCTAACAGCACCATATTGGGTGTTAGGATTCCGCCATGTAAATTTGGGGGGCACAAATATTCAGACCACAGCAGGGAGTACTCTTGAAATAAGGGTTCTCACAATAATCTGGGTATTCTAGAAAGCCACTGTCTCGTACTCTCCTGCTTCCATGATTTAAAGTGAATACTTACCAAACATCAGTTGTGTTTGTTCCCAATTCTGCTTATGACAAGTGTACCTATTGTAATAATTTTATTTAATTTAGTATTATATATGTCAATAGAATAAGCACCAAAGAGTTTTCATTTTATGACGACTTTAGTAGACTAAGTTGAAGCTTTAGGAAGACTAAATAGAGTTGAGTCATTAAGATAAATAGCTTAGATTTAAATGTTACTAACACAACTGGAAATAATGGGTGGGGGCAGAAATCACTAACATCTATATCCTGAGTGTGGCCCATGGACTAGGAACACAGGCATCACCTGGAAACCTGCTAGAAATCTCAGGCCTACTCCAGACCTACTGAGTCACACTCTGCATTTGAACAAGACCCCAAGAGATGCACAAGCACATTAAAATCTGAGAAACTCTTATATGGAAGGATTCCACAATCACATCCTGTCAACTGTCTTAACACTCTCCCCTGTATTTTAAAAATCAAAACTGGAAATTATTGATGGCAAATTATAGGTGTTGTTTATGTAAGAATGGTTAAGACATCCACTCAGCAGACTCATTTTCAAAGAAAAGGCCTTGATTTGAAGTAAGATTGGTGAGTGAATATCTATTTTTATGTTTTCAATTAAAGTAAAATTGTGCTCCGTAATGACTTTTTTTTTATGGTTTCCTCCTTTAACACACTTTTTAACTGACTACAGGTCTGGACTGTATTGTATGAGAGAGATTCTACCATAATTTAGTTTTCCTTGATTATTATTACATTCACATACAGTCCCAAAAAAATGTTGGCATACAGTTGCATTCAATTATAATCTTTTTCATAAGTGTTGTTATGGACACTTTTTTCCATTTCTAATGTTTTTACGTATCTTGGTTTTGTTGTTTTGAATTTCTTGTTTGTTTTCTTTTACTTGTTCAGGGTAGTCAGAGAGTTATTTAAATTATTTTTTATTTTCAAAATGCCCTTTTGTTTTGTTTGTTTGTTTTTTCTTTCACTAATATTTAGCTTTAGTTTTATTAATTTTTTACTTGCAGTATCTTTGGATTTATTTTTTTTTTCTGTCTCTCCAATTTTCTAACACTAGGATTGAAAGCTACAAATTTTCTTTTGACAATTGCTTTGTCTATGTCCTCCATGGTGTGGTCCTTTCATGGACATTCATTTCTAAATCTATAACTGACATATGTAGTTTTTATTTTCTTTTTATTTTAAAGAGTGTTTTCAAATATTGAAGTAGAATCACTTTGGTATCCTTTTGATGTCAATGCCTTTTTTTTCTGCATCCTGTTCAGAGAATGTAGCCTATATAATTTCTGCATTTGAGAACTTACTACGATGTTCTTTATGTTCTGCTTTAGCAACAGTTTTTTGTGAATGTTCCATTTTTTGTATGAAATGAAGGTATGGTCTCTGTTGGCATAAAAGAAATGGGTTTGGGTGCATAGACTTACATACATACTGTTAAAAAAAATTTTTTTAATTAAAAGACAACATGCCTAAAATGGAGTCACTTATGCTAAACACCGTGTCATCAAACCAAGACTGAATTATAGTTTCACCTCTCCCAGAAATGGAATCGTAACCCAGTCAATCAGGAACCACCTGAGCAGCACTAGTGAGGTAACCTGCCTGATAGACCCCTGCCGTCCCCTAAAGAAAGTAACCTTTGTAATAACCAATCTACTTTTTTTGCCCAGTATAACTTTCTTGTTCCCTCTTCCTTCTGTCTGCAAGAGTCTTTCATTTTGTACAGCTCCTTGGAGCTCCTTTCTATTTGCTAGATTGGAGACTGACCAATTTAAGTTGATTTTTGCTCAAATAAATTCTTAAAAATTGAACATGCCTCAGTTTATGTTTTAACAAGTTGTAGTCAGGCCTATTAATTATGCTATTCCAATCTTCTATAGACTTTCTTGTTTTTGCCTACCATGAGATACACAGTTAACTGCTTACCCAGCCATTCCACGCAACTTTATTTTGCCATACACCCTGATATTTTTTTTAAGGGTATCAATATGCCCAGACTAGTAGATGTTATGACTAGGTGTAGGCCAGCGTTTCTCAACAAAGGCTTTCCTGACATCTTTATTCCTACTTGGGATGCTAGTATGAGAAAGAGCTATGGCAGCCATCTTGTAACCATTAAGCATCTACACTTATTTTACAAGTTCATTTGCTAACCACTCTTTGTGTAGTCTCCATGTTTCTCTTATGTCTATTTCTATTTTGTGGTATATGTTTCTTTTTAAACAATCCCTCATAGATGGTCCATAGGTGGTCCATTTTCTAAATCCTTGGCACCTAACAAAGTCTTTTTTGTGCCCCGTTTCACATTTCATTGACCTTGGGCCTGAGCTCACCAACCTCTCTTGGCTTCGCAGCATCTTCTGCATTTGTTTTTGCTCCAATTTTATTTTTTCCACAGGCTCTGATCCTGTCTGCCTACATTCTGTCTTTCAAGAATTATTGAAAAACTCTCCTACCCTCATGACACTCTTTTATTTTCCTGCTTTATTAAGGATCTATACTTCAAAATTTTCTTTTTTTGTCATGTTGTAAGAATTGGGGCTGAAATGAAGGTAGATGTGTGATGTCAATTGGTCATTGTAATTCCATATCAAATATTTTAACAGAAAAATCAATAATTCATTCTTTAGAAATGTATATGGAAATAATGGCCTTTGAATAAATCCATTTGGGCTCAGGAATATACTGATTACAGTTCTGTGGGGACAGAGCCCCAGAAAGTAGTTTACAGGCTCTCGGCCTCACGTGGAAGGGTGCTGGCTCGGCTGTGGCTGATTGGCCGTCGGCTGTGGCCGGTTAGCCAATTGGCCGCTGGTATAACTGCTGCGGTTACGGAGGAGAGCCGAGGACTGCCGAGGAGCCGAGCAGAGCCAAGGAGAACGGAAGAGGAGAGCCAAAGAGAGCGGAAGAGAGGAGAGGAACAGAGTCGAGAGAGTGGAGGAGAGTCGTCGGTCGGTCGGTTGGCGGAAAGGTGGACGGCAGGTCACGCGTCCGGTGAACCCAGCCTCCAGTGAGACCATAGTGGTATGACTCCCCTACCTATGGCTCCGTGGGTGTTCCTTTTTGGCCTCACCATATCCTGCATTCTTGTGTGGGGAGCGGGAGCAGAGACCCCGCAGGCCGCCCCACCTGAAAAATGGCGCGGCGAGAAGGCCTCCACGCATGACAAATGGCGCAGCGAGCAGGGTCTCCCACACAACAAGTTCTGTGTTTTCTCCACCTTATTGTGTTTTACGTTCCTTATTCTGTGTACTCTGTTCTGGTACCTTCTAAAACATACTCTTTCTTCTAAGCAGATTCCCAGCCTAAACAGTGGAGTACATCACTCCTGAGACCGAGCTGGACATGGCACCCAGGAGCTCTTCAGTTTAGATTTGCACTGCAGTCCATTGAACAACCCAAGTAAAATTTTCCTCCAGTAAAAATTTGATCTCACAGATACATCCCAAGCAGCTCTTGGTTAAAGTGGAGAATGTTCCCAAAGTAAATGATAGAGCCACAGAGGGTCAGGCCCTGCGGGGGCTGAGACCTGTGTCTAGGCTCCAAGTAGAAGGCTAAGATCAGGGCTCCAAAGACCTGGGTCTGGGACTCGGCGCCCACGTCAGCCCTCCCGATGTGAGCCGCACATGCTGGGGAGCCTCTCCTAATGGTGTCCTTAGTGGTGAGATGACAAAATGGCAGGGTCTGCTTTGTGGGGCCACTGTGGTGACTACATCTCAGGCACAGTGCTCAGAGCATGACTGTGGCCCATCATCATGACCAGCCTCATGCTCCAAACTAAAGCCTCGCAGCGCCCATTGTCAGCATTCTCCAGTGTTGCCACGCAGCAGCCTGCCTGTCTGTCTCCTTGTACCTGCCCCTAAAGAAAGGAGAGTCTGTGAGACAGATCCTTTCAGGGACATTGCTTTACCTTTGTGCTTACACCTTATGCTTCCCTGTTTGGCCCCAAAAAGATGGCTGGTCAGCCAATGACGAGTAAGAGTCCCCATGGGGGGGGTACAACTCAAGCCAGGCGCAGTCGAGAGGGGACCAACAGGAGAACCCATGGGGTCCATAGAGGTGGGCACAGCCCCCCACCTACCCCTGGCTAAGGAGAGCCTCTGCCTCTGTGGCTGCATTCCTTCCCAAAACCTGCAGGGGAAGAGATTCAGTGATGTGCTCTCCATCTGTTCATATGCATATAGGTTTTGTCCCGTGGGGAAGTACATACATCCTGAGACTTAGGGTTCAGCTGCCTGCAGGCAAGTGTGATTGGCTTGAATCAGTTTCCTATTATGGTGTATTATTGACAAGCTTTATCTCCTTTACTTCCCCACCTAACTAATAAAAGCTAATGCGTAGGCTATCCTTGAGGCTGCAGGCCCCTTGGCCCTGTTTAAACTCTATTCACGGCTACTGTCTTTTCTTAACCCCTCGCCGCCCTTCTCACTCCCCACAATCCTCCTCGTGCGGGACACACACTCCAGGAGGACCATGGGCACTAATGTGAACACCGTCTCAAAGTGCAGTTGTCTGCAGATATGCAGAACACTAGCACACACTCATCGCATTCCACAACGGTGTGTGTTCACGTCTTACATGTGTATGTGCTTTTGTATGTGTTTGCAGTGTGCATGAATTTGTGTGTACATATAGGTGTCTGCATGCATGGTCATGTGTGTCGATGAGTGTGTCTGTGCTTCTATAGGTTTTGGGGATAGTGCATGGCACAGAGCATTTCAGTCCTGCAGCCCAACCTGTCTCTCAGTTTACAGAAACCACTAAAACTCTTTGTCAAGTACAGCTGTGTGGATGTTCATTCACAGTGTCCAAAGGGACTAGCCGGCTGTCCTTACAGCACTTACATTAGCATAAATATCACATTAGTTAACTGTTTAGAATGTGCTTAACTCTCCAGAGACTCTGCAACACAATCCTGAAACACTTAAGTCTGACATATGTATATCACATCTAAATAAAACACAAGACAATTCAGTTATGTGACTGACAGCAGAGGAATGGGAGGCACAGATTATTATCTCGTTTTAAAGAAAAGAAACTTATTCCTAAAATATTTTTATGGATTGGTTTTCTAAATTGCTTTGTAATCTATAGAGGAAATTGCCCTTTAAACATCTTCCATAATATTAATGTCCTTCTAAAGCCATAATCAACTTTCTTTCCATCTATTTCATCAATTTTCCAAGTTGGCATGAGTTATAGACTCTCCCCTAAGCTCTTCTCTCTCCTGAAATTATTATAAAATTCAATTATGTTCTAATATTCAGTACTCTCTGTAATTGAAGAAGCTGCCTATAGAAAATCAGACAGAAATTTGAGTATTAACGTTTATCATCTGTTTAGTGACGCAGGCTTCCTCAGCAAAGAAGGCCCATTTTAATTGTAAGTGCAGCCCATAGCATCATACAAAGGAAGCAGGTGTGTGTGAAATACATTGTCTTCTCAGTATTTTAATGAAACAATGTGCCTAGTATGCAGATATATACCTTAATGCCAACAGAAGGTTCTGTTTTAGTCTGTTAGGGCTGTTGTAACAAAGTACCACAGACTTGGTGCCTTAAGAAGAACAGACATTTACTTCTCACGGTTCTGGAAGCTGCAAGTCTGAGATCAGGCAGAGAGGGGAAGCAAGCTCTCTCACGACTCTTATAGGGGGGCTACTCCCATTGTGGGGGCTCCACCCTCATGACCTCATCTGGTTCTAATCACCTCCCAATACCATCACTCTGGGGGTTTAAGGTTTCAAAATATGAATTTGGGGGGAAAACAAGCATTCAGTCCAGAACAGGTTCCAAGTCCGTTGGGGTACCTGTGTTTTAAAGAACAGAATTCAGTCAAGCCACTTCAAGTAGACGTGGACATACAACAGGGTATTAACAGGTTGACAGGGCTAGTGGGAAGGGCTAAGCAGAAGCGAGCTGCCTAACCTAGCCTACAAGGGAGCTACTGCTCCCTTTACAGTAAGAATCAGAGCACACTGCCTCATCCGGAAACCCCAATTCAGCTGCCAGCTCCTGGACACTCAGCACACACCACTATCTGCAGCAACAAGACAGGCAGCACCTCGCTCATGACCCTGGGAAGCCAGCACTGGGCAAGGTGACCTTCACCAACATTGCCACAGAAAACCAAACTCTTCTATTCTGGCCAGCAAAAACAGCAATCGACTTCACTTCTGCCTCCAGCGCTGTGCCTCTGGAGCGCAGGTGCATGAGCACCCAGGCAATGCTGGTATGAGCCTCCCAGGCACTGCCCTCGGGGCAGGACACAGCGAGGTGCATGCAAATCGATCCTACCCACCTCAGCCACCTTCAGAAGCCACATAAGTGCTTCCTCCAGAAAAGCGCACATGCCTACATGGCTGTTAACATAACTTTTGGGAGGTAGTGCTCAGTCGAGAGAGCCTAGAATCATGGTGCCAGGCAGCAGCTCCTCGCCACAGACGACTACGTGCTCCTGAATGGGGTGAGTTCCAACTGCGAGACACACACCAGACTCCAAAGACTTAATACTGAACAGGGAATGTGAAACAGCTCATTAAGAACATCATCGTTCATTAGCTGTTGAAATGGGGTATCTGGGGTTAAATAAAATATACTGTTAAAATCAATTTCATATCAATGGATGAATGGACGAAGAAAATATAGCAAGTATATCCATACACTGAAGTATTATTTAGAATTTCAGTTTGGGAAAATAAAATAAGTTCTGCAGATGGAGGGAGGGATGGCTGCACAATAATGTGAACGTTAATATCACCACGCTGCACACTTAAAAGTTGTTAAAATAGTAGCAACATTATTCACAATAACCAAAAGGTGGAAACAACCCAAATGTCCATCAATGGATGAACAGATAAACAAAATGTGGTCCATCCATAAAATAGAATACTATTCAGCCTTAAAAAGGAAGGAAATTCCATATGCTACACCGTGGATAAAACTTGAGGACATTATGCTGAGTGAAATAAGCTAGAAACAAAAAGACAAGGACTGTATGATTCCACTTACATGAGGTACCTAGAAGACTCAAATTGTTAGAGACAAAGTAGAACGGTGGTTGCCGGGGCTGGGGAGCAATGAGGAGCTATCGTTTAATGAGGACAGAGTGTCAGTTTTACAAGATGAAAGAGTTCTGGAGATGGAGTCCTTAATGCCACTGAACGGTAGGCAGCACATACACTAACACTGAAATGATACAGAGAAGATTAGCATGGCCCCTGCACGCAAATGACACACCAATGCATGAAGTGTTCCATATGTTTATAAATCTTCCTTCCTCCTATGTTACTTCATGTAATAAAGGTATTTTTTATTCTAAAAAAATAAAAGATAAAATAGCAAATTTTATGTTATGTAAATTTTACCCCAATAAAAACATTTCAACTGTTTTGAACAGTGACTGTGTTATCTTGCTCCTCCAGTGACTACTGAAGGTCAGTGTCAGTGTACTGGAAAGCAGTCTAGTAAGAGTATAGGGTCTGGGGTTCGATAGACAGGTTTCATTGTCTCCATTGTTTCTCAGCTGTGTGACCTCAGAGTAAACTGTTCTCTACTAAAAGTGCTGTGAGTAGAGAACAGTTTATTGTTCCACAGCAAGCAATTCTCCAGTTTTTCGTGGACACCAACTGGGTGTACAACCACTGGACTCAATTCTGACACTAACTACCCAGAGTTTACGCAGACCCCATAGGTTAAGGGCTCAGTCCCACACTGTCCCCACTGCAGATGCCAACTGTAAGTAGTGTGTCCCCAGGATAATCACACTTCTGTCCACCTCGGCTACAAATTGGGGGCTACAGTGACCCCTTCCTTCAGTTCAATAATTTGCGGGAACAGCTCACAGTATCAGGGAAACACGTTTACCGATTTATTATAAAGGATATTGTTAAGGATACAGATGAATGCCGGGTGAAGAGAAGTACATAGGGTGAGGTCCAGAAGGGTCTTGAGCACAGGATCTACTGTCCCCAATGAGCTGGGGTGTGCTGCCACCCTCCTGGCACATGGATGTGGTCTTCAACCTGGAAGTTCTCTGGACTCCATAGTTCAGGCATTTTTATGCAGGCTTCATCATGTAGGCCACCTCTTATTAACTCACTCTCTTCTCCCTGAAGGATTGAAATGCGGCTGAAAGTTCCAAGCTTCTAATCCTGGCGTGGTCTTTCTGGTGACCAGTGCCCTTCTTGAAGCCATCCGGGAGTCCACCCGGAGTCGCCTCACAGAACAAAAGACACTCCTAGCACCCAGGACATTCCAAGGGATTTAGGAGCTCTGTGGCAGGGACCAGGAGCAGAGACCAAATACGTCTTTCTTATTATGCCACAGGCCTCAGGAAAAGGACTCACCCTCTGAACCTTAAGAGTGTTGTGTGGAATTTATAAGCCAAGGTTTATATAGTGTCTGGTACTGCTGGTGTGAAGACATATGATAACCACTGGAATTTCAAATCTTTGAGGGAATTATTATCACTTAATTCTCCTGACAAGAGAAACTCACTCATTTGATTGTTCTATGACTAATTTTCTTTAAACTTTTGAATTCAATGCCCAAAACAATCTTGGAAGATTTATATTTCTCTGTTTCCCACTTACTACAAAGCTGCAGTAACCAAGAGAGCATGGTTACTCTTCATTATCTTTATCTTGGGCATAAGGATAGACGTGTAGTTGAATGGAATAGAATTGAGAGTCCAGACACAAGCCCTCATATTTATAGTCAGTTGATTTTCAATGAGGGTGCCAAGGCAACTCAATGGGGGAAAGAATAGTCTTTTCAACAAATGGTTCTGGGACAACTAGATATCCACATGCAAAAGAATGAAGTTGAATCCTTACTTCACATCATATACAAAAAAATAACTCAAGATAGATCATGAACAAAACTATGACAACTAAAACCAGAAAACTCTTTAAAGAAAATATAGGAGTAAATCTTCACATCTTTGAGTTAGGCAACAGTTTGTTAGATATTACACCAAAAGTACAAGTGACAAAATGTAAAATAAATTGGACTTTATCAAATCAAAAACTTTTGTGCTGGAAGCAATACCATCAAGAAAGTGAAGACAACCCATAGAATGAGACATGATCACATATCTGACATGTAAAAAAGATTTAATATATAAATATATGTATGTTTTATCTGATAAGGGACTTGTATTCAGAATATATAAAGAGTTCTTAACAATAAAATAAAAACTATTCCATTTTAAAAGAACAAAGGATTTAAGTAGACAATTCTCCAAAGAAGATATACAAATAGCCACCAAGATGAGAAGAACATCATTAGGTATTAAGGAAATACAACACCAACCCAAATGAGATACCACTTCACACCCACTAGGATGGCTAGAATAAAAAAGACGGACAATAACAGGTGTTGGTAAGGATGTGGAGAAGTGGGAACCTTTATATATTGCTTAGAAGAACATATATATATTTATATATATTGCTTGGAAGTTTGCACAAGCCTGTGAAATTGTGCAGCCACTTTGGAAAATAATTTGGCAGTTCTACAAAATGTTAAGTATACAGTATGACACAGCCATTCTACTCCTAGATGTCTACTCAAGAAAAATGAAAACATATATGTACATGAAAACTTGTAAGCAAATGTTCATGGCAGCATTTAGCCCCAAAGTAGAAACAATCTAAATTCCACCAACTGAGGAATTAATAAATAAAATGTGATATGTCCATTCAATGAGATATTTGGCTACAAAAATGAATGAAATACTAATACATGCAAAACATGGATGAACCTTAAGGGCATTATGCAAAGTGAAAGAAGCCAGTCACAAAAGATCGTATGATTCCATTGATGTGAATTGTCTAGAATAAGCAAATCTATAGAGAGAAACTACGTTAGTGGTTGCTGAGGGTTTGAGGTGGGAGGGATGGGAAATGTCTGCTAATGGAAAGGATCAGAGGTTTCTTTGAGGGGGACAAAAATGTGTAAGGTTAGATTGTGGTGATGGTTGCACAAGCCTGTGAGTATACTAAAGAAGAATGGATTATACAATTTAAATGCGCAACTTGTGTGGTAGATCAGTAATATCTCAATAAAATTGTTTTTAAAACGATAGAGCAAAGAAGGCTAAATTTAACTTTGAGCTGCAAATTCTTCAGAATGTTTCACATTTCCTTGGCCTCTCAGAATTACCTGGACAGAAGTTCCCCCCTCACCTCCTTTGCTTTCTCTCTATGTGAGGATGTGCTCAGGCACACAGGTGACCCCACTTTGTTCTTTATTCTTCGAGGGGTTTTCTTTTCTGTTGTCATTTTTATCTCATTTCTCTTACTACCATGTTCTGAGTACAGCCAAGGACTCTGGAGCTGAAAGCGATGTGCTTCTGCTCAAGTCTGACTTCTGACTGGAGGAGTCTAATAAAACCCCTGTTAGAAATGCATAGAGAGTGAGCTGAAACCAACCTGAGAATAAGGATCAAAAGGACGTCTCCTGTGACTGAAACACAAAATACACAGACTTCAGAACATGGATTTTAGTGACACTGATTGGGTGGCTCAAACTGCCTGTTTTGGATTCCTACTAGCTTTGGGATAATTAATTTTATTCCTAAGTGAATCCTGGGCGAGTAAATCATTTACTGTCTGCTGAAATAGTACTGGCTAACTGCCACATCTTTGAAGTTCTAAAATTGCTTGTAAAGTTTATGTTTACTCTTTTTTTCAGTACACCACCTCTGGACCCTGCCAACACTTTTCCAGCTGGATAATTCGGTTACCCTTGATTAATTGCCAGCAGGTCCCAGCTAATTTTTTCAAGGAGTAATTTTTATTTTTTTTTAAGATTACCCAAGCAATGGAAAATCACCTGGGGGTAGAATTAAAACATCAAAATACTAACCATGATTTTTAATTGTCATTTCTGAAATTTTCTAGATTTAAAAATTTTTAATGAACCTTGGTTATTTATATGATAGAAAAATAATAAAAGCAAGAGTGTAGGCATGGCTCCCAGGGTCTGCTTTAACTTTGATTTCTGCTTTGTATGAATTTTGTTTCTGTACCACTCCTCTACAATTTTCAGATCTGAGTTTATTCCAGACCACTAGAGAGCTTTAAAGCATGAGCCAGAGCTTAGGGGACAGTAAGACAAGTTATTGAGCAGGACAACCCCTCAGAGAGGTCAGGAGGACAGCAAGCAATGAAGTGAGGCCCTACTCAGACACAGACAGAAACACGCAGAGGTAACGTGGACCAACAATTCTGAGAAGATGTTGATTAGAGATGTGCAGGCTGACACGTTGGAAGGGCAAATGAGGAAATAGAGGCAAAGAGCTTCTAGAATAATTCAGTGCCCTTATGAAGGTAACACTGAGCCTCTGACCAGATGCATATTGTAGCTGCCTTGAAAGGTACTGAGAAAATGCTCTCAGATTGGACACAAGTTCTTTTCTGTAGTACCCAAACTCCTGAGCCAGGCCAAAGAGCACAGTTTCTCTTCCGACTGGTACACCAGCCAGTTATTTCTCTGTTGACTCTCAGTCCATTCCTATCCTCTGTGCTCTCCTCTGTGGCTAAAGGGATGGAAGTTTGCAAACTCTGTGTCCTAGACACATTGCCAGCTGGCTTCCTGATGAGCCATGGATGGGAGGTGAGAGGGAAAGGGAAGAAAAAGGCCCTTTTGTTCTGCCCCTGGCAAAATCTCTACACTGGGTCCAATAGTGTTCCCCCCAAACTGATGGCAACCCAGAACCTTTGAATGTGACCTTATTTGGAAATAGGGTCTTTTAGATATAATCAAGTAAGTTGGGGTCATACTGGATTAGTGTGGGCCCTAATCCAATGTGTCCGGTGCCCTTCCATAAAGAGGAAATTTGGACACAGAAACACACAGAGAAATGCCATGTGACAACAGGACAGAGATGGGAGTGATACCAAGGAACGCCAAGTAGCACCGCAATACCACAAGCTGGAACAGGCAGGAAGGACCCTTTCCCAGAACATTCAAAGGGAACCGGCCCTGCTGACACCTTGATTGTCGATTTCTGCCCTCCAGAAATATGGGAAAACTGTTTCTTGACACCACCCTGATGGTGGTGCTTTGTCATGGCAGCCTCAGGAAACTCACACAGCCTCTCATAGCAGCATTTTCACACCCAGCACTCCAGCTGCAACTCCAGATGGCCTCACTCAGCAGAACTGGGGAGATTTCAACACCAGCCGCTGGACTGTGGGCTCCTGGGCCCCTACACGGTGGCATCAGCAGCTCAGGACAGCCTCCAACCCATTGGGGACCAGGAAGTAGCAGCATCCTAGTCCTCGGAATACCCCTCCTTACAGGTGAAAACTGAAGTTCAAACAGCCAAGCTGTCATCAAGAGCCTCCAGGCAGAAGGAGCGGACGTGCATGCAAAGTGAATGCTCTTTCCACTTCAACACACTGCCTCTTAAACACTGGATACAAAGGGGATCACCCGCAGTGTGGGCTGCAAACACTCACTTACATCTCAGAAGCCCACAGTGCTGCTAAGAAGTTAGCATATGCTTGTGATCGTGCAGTTATCCAAGCACTGATGTCACATTTATTGACAGACATTTTGCTAGATGCTTGGGCCCCCCAGATGAATTGTTTCCATTTTTGCTTTTGAGATACTCCTGGATTAATTGAGCTGGTGATTGCAGGGACTTCGCTAGTCCCTAAAATCAAGCCAATATGTAAGGATGAATGCGGTTCACCAAGTATTCCCAACTGTCATCATGGGGCACACGGTAGGATGGCACTTCCTGAGCCCTCCTGACAGGTGGCCCATGCGACTGCTTCTGGTGAGCAGAGTGACTATCTCACCAGAGCATGTCATCGTCAGAGTGAGAGCCTCCAGGGCCTCCTCCCTTCTCCTTGACAATGGCAACATTTCAAGCAGGAGCTCCCCCCGAACCTTGGTGACTGAGTGAGTGATCGCCACAATGAACAAAGTCCCTGTTAGCCCATGGTGAACATGCAGTATGAGCAAGGAAAACCATCTTCTATATGAAGGGGCTAAGGCTTGGGCTACTTAGCTCTGTAGCACAACCAGCATATTTGACTGACTCAACTACTATCAGTACCTGCTTTTTAGACGCCTATAGTTCTGTAAAGGAAAATGTTCATGTACAAGTAAATAAGAGAGTCAGTAAACATTGTGGTCACTGGCATAGCAGTCTGGTGGAGAGAATGGGATAGCGTTGCAGGATCAGTCAGGAAACTTCTAGAGGAAGGTCTCACTCAGTCGAGCCAAGGATGCTGACGCATGGACCACCGCCTAGGACACCAGTGATGGATGCCAGGACACAGTGTGGGCAGAGTACTGCCCTGCCATGGAGCTGGAGACTATCTTCAGGGCTGGGAGAAGTCTCCTGGGGAGCAGCATTTGAAGTGGGTCTCAACAAGCAAGGCAAGAAGTGAGCCAAAGGGGAAAGCACATTGCACTTCATCTTTTAGCATAAATATCTCCACTGTCTAGCACTGCGCTTATAAGATAGAAAGCGCCCCAAAGATTTGCTTGCTGAATGCATGGATGGAGTGATGGGCAAATTCAAGATAGAAGAGAGACATGTATGGTGGGGTAAGGCCAAGAAAGTTGTGTGGCTGGTCAGGGGAAGAAGGAACTTCCTCCAGAGACCTCTCGATTCAGATTGTTCTGTAGTGTATTCTGCACCCTCAGCCCCGGAGGTGAAACTCATCCTTGATCCTCTCTTTCCCCTGATCAGTTGGGGTTCTCCAGAGAAACAGAATCAATAGGAAATATATACACACACATACGCACACACACATATGGAGAATTACTATAAGAAATTGGCTCACATGCTCATGGGGGCTGGCAAATCTGAAATTTGTATGGCAGGATGGAAATTCAGGCAGCAGTTGACCACCGTCTTAAAACAGAGTTTCTTCTTCTTTGGGAAATCTCCATCTTAAGGCCTCCAGTAGATCTGATGAGGCCCACTCACACTATTGAGGGTCATCTCCTTTACTTAAAGTCAGCTAATCATAGACATTAACCACATCTACTCAGTACCTCCACAGCCGCACTTACATCAGTGCTCGATTGAATAGTTGAATAATAGAGCCCATTTAACACAAAAAAACTACCCATTACAGAGATTTCTGCTCCTGGCTCTCTTCTCTCCTCTCTGGCCCAGTTCCTAACATTATCCTTGGCTGGGCCATCGTGGTGCTGGACAGGTCACAAAGGTGCCAGCTGAGTCAACTGTCCAGTCCACAGCTACTGTTTCTTGGCTCCAGCCCGACTCTGAGGGAGATTATGGAATTGGCCTCATCTTCTTGTTCCTGGGCCCACAGCTGGATGCTTACCACCAGATAACTATCAGTGCACATGTATTAGCCTCGAGGGTGACCAAAGATATCCTAGAATCTCTCACTTCAACATCCCCACAAACCTAATTCACACTTCAAAAGTAAGGACCTTGAAGCCAAAGCAACAATAAAAACAGTCCCAAACACAATGACTTTATTCTTGAGCCAAATAAACTCCAAAAGGGGAACACTTGGAATATGCCTAAGCTTATGCTATTATGAAATGGCATTCAAGGAAAACAATTATCTTTGGGAAACTTAGTTTGTGTATTTGCCTCGGGGGTGAGACAAGAGAATCCATGTCTGAATTCTGAATCCATCACAGGGTTACTATTTCTGGCAAAAAAATTAGAATTGATTTTCAGGGCTTTGATCATTTGGAGGGCTGGGACACAAGTCAGTAGGTAAGATATCCTCTCATATTATAGGAACCAAAATATCTAGCTTAACATACACAGCCATATACAACTATAGAGATTAGATAGATAGATGATAGATAGATAGATAGATAGATAGATAGATAGATAGATAGATAGGTAGATAGATAGATAGATAGATAGATAGATAGATAGATAGATAGATAGATAGATAGATAGATATCCATTCATCCATCCATCCCTCATCCATCATCCATTCATCCATCAACCATTTATCCATCCGTCTATCCATCCACCATCAATCCATCATCCATCAATCCAGGCACAAATATTTCCTTCTGCTCCAGTGCTGTTCCCCTTGCTTGCCAATAAAAATAAGGTCTTGGTGTTCTACTTTGTTGACATGCCAAATAAAAGTTTCCTTCTACTCAGCAATACAAATAAAACCCCACAGTTGCCCCAAGCCTTGAGGTGACCTCCACCCTCACACTCACAGTGGTGAGATGTACCTGAAAGCCTTCTGTCATCCTCCCCAGTCCTGACTTGTTCTACTGAACTCATAGGAAGACCAGGGCCCTAAATCACTTTTAGCAAATATCAGTGGCTCATCTCTCCCAATTCCAGGGGCTTTGGCAGCACCTAACTGCTGTCACAGCCTGACTTGCTTTTCAGAATATCCAGGAATGCAGATTCTTAAGTAACGGATTTCCCCAGACCACCGCTAAGTGCCAAATAGTGCTTCACTCCTACAGCAAGTATGTTGAGCACCTGCTGTAGACCAAACATGCATTGGGCACTGGGCACATGATATTGGACCTCCGACAGTTTCCAGTCTACTGAATCAACTGTCTGATATGTTTTGCTTTGGTGATAAATGTGAGGGGCCCCTCACTCAGCGTTGGAGTGTGACTGAAGATTAGCCTTGCAGACAGAGAGAACCGCACAGGCAAAGCTCTGGGAGAAATCGCAGTAGCGTGCTCACGGGTCCAAAGAGAAGGACTGAGCGTGGCCAGTGTGAGGGAAGAGGGGCGAGAGGGGTGAGGCTGGTCAGCAGGGTAGCTAGGCCAAGCTATGGCATTTAGACTGACCCCAAGGCCTCCAAAGTTTTGCAGTTCTAGGAGCAGCAGAATTAGCCTTCATTTTATTCCACCCCATGTTTTATGTTATAAAATTTCAAGTATACCGAAAAGTTGAAAAAATAGTACAGTAAATACACAAAGACTATGTGAACCTAGATTCAACAGCTGCTTACATTTTCCTGCCTCTGTTTTTGTGGGCATTTAGTCGGGAGAGGAGGAGTTTACTGAGTCACATAAGAGTGAAAAACAGACATGATTTGCTCCTAAACACTGAGCATGCATTGTAAGAATAAGGACCTTATCCCATCTTATCATACCTAACAAAATAGACAATGATTCCTACTGACATTCAGTGCCCAGTCCACATTCTAATTTTCCCACCTGTCCCCAGAATGTCCTTTAGAGCTGGCGGGGTTGGGATGCTTCCAGGATGCCGTCTAAGTTCATCTATTGCAAGTGGAGGTCAGGTCTCCACAGTCCCTTATAACCTAGAGTCACACTGTTTTTCCTATGACAGTGACATCCTGAAGAGTGCAGGCCACTGGGACATTGAAGAATGCCCACATTCTGTCCCACATTCTGGATTTGTCTGATTGCTCCCTTGTGGTGCCATTTGCTTCATTTCTTTATTCCTTGCATTTCTTATACATGAAACTTAATCTGGAGCCCTCATGAGATTCAGATAAAACATTTTTGTAGAGACCACTTCATAGATGACACCATGACCTTTGTGTTGCGTCACTTCGAGGTCACACCATGTTGGTGCTCAGTATCTGTGACATTAACTTGATCACACAGACAAGATGGGGCCCCAAGACCCCTGCACTGTACAGAAGCACTCCCTTCAAGTTACAATCAAGGCTGTGATTCTTTGGCACTGAGTGACCATCCAATCCTTGTCACTTTCACAAATGGTTCTAGCACTCACTGACAACCCTGATCAGATTTGCACCGAGGACGAGCATTCTGCAGTGTGGCAGGAGGATGAGACAGGAGGAAAGGAGGTCAGTGAGGCAACTCTGGCGTCTTCCACCTGAGGAGTGACGTTGGTCCAAGTTGGGGTAGGGCTGGCGGGGAGAGTAGAGGATGGTATTGAGGGGCAAGAAAGAGACAGAAATGACCAAATCTGGTGAGGGTTTAATGGAGATGGAGGACTCTAAATTTGGGTGTGGGTAACGTGATGGATGGCAGACCTCCTTGCTGAGGTGGAGAACGAAGGAGAGGAAGCAGGGTGGCCAGAAAGAGGTGATGCTCAGCTCAGCCCCTGGGTGCATCCAAAGGGTGTGTCTGAGGCTGCCGGTCTCTGGGGGCCAGAAACTCCCCTGAGTCCTCAGCATACTGGCCAGGGTCAGCAGGCAGAGGGCAGAGCTAGAAAACAGACCACAGCTCAGGAAGGAGCCCGAGAGCCCAGCACTGAAGGCATGAGTAAGACACTAAGACATGCTCATTTTAGGCACGAGGAGGGGGGCACACAAGAGGGAATCAGACATCGAAGAAAAGTGGAAGACAAAAGCATCTCAAGGCACTGAAAGTATTAACACCGTGCCCTTTTAAAACATGAGATTTGCTACAGCAATATAAGTACAATGATGGATAAAGTAGAAAAGTTTTAAGGCAAAAACTTCCGCATTATGCAGTCTATTTTATTTTTTATTTATTGTCCCTCATTTATTTTAAATGTCAGTCAAAACCCACAAATTAATTTCCTTGCCCATAAATAGATCCTAATCCACACTGAAAAATACCATTGAAAGCAGTTGTCAGATGGTCAGTAGAGCCTGTCCCCCACCGGAACGTCTCCCATAAGTGCTGTACCCCATGTAGGGAAGTCACAGAAATAGGTGAATTCTCTGTGGGTCAGGTGGGCACAGGGAGGGAAGATGTAGAAAGTGAGAAGCTGTAAGAGGGTGTTCCCACAGAGGTGGGAAGAGCAACAGGGGAAAGATGGGTGTCCACGCTGTTCCCCAAGATCCGGGGACCCCTTCATGCTGTCTAGCTGAGACGACCAGGAGTCAACCCCTGAGACCTGTCCTCACGCCAAAGCCTCAGAGCAGGGCTCTCCCATCGGAAAGAGCCTGACTCCCTTCTCCCCCTCAACCAGGCTCCAAGCCTGAGAGGAACAGTTTGCCCAAACCTCCTTATACAAAAACCCAAACAGGAGCTTGTGTACTCTCTAATCCTGAGAAAGGCGCCTTCTTACCAAATATTTACCTATGACAAAGGAGTAACTGCTCCTTTGCAGGAGAAGATATCCATATACAGTGGTACCCCGGTTTTCGAACATAATCCATTCTGGAGACCGTTCGAGTTCTGAAACGTTCAAAAATAGCTGACAGCTAGGCCTCAGTGGAAGCTGCATGGCATGTTCAACTTCTGAGGCGTGTTCAAAAACCGAAGCATTTACTTCCAGGTTTACGGGGTTCGTAAATCGAAATGTTCATCAACAGAGACGTTCGGAAACCGAGGTACTACTGTACCTTTCTGGGTTTTTGTTTATTTTTTTAAGCTCAACATTGATTCATAAGAAAGTTTTGGGGAAATGGAAGAGAATTATGTAACTTAGATGCTGGCTTGATCTTTAATGCATCACACACACACACACACACACACACACGCACACACACACACACTGCACAGAAATGACAACAACAATTTGGGAACCACTTCAGAAACTCTTCTGCCAGGCATGATATTTCTCAGCAGGCAAGAGATGAATCATTAGGATCAGAAATGATCACTTTTTCAGTTATACTTCCTTGCATTCTGTGAAGGTAAACGTGTTCTAACAAGTTTATGTGTAAATGTACTCAGGGTCACCCAGGATATGTTCCAGTAAAATACCCAGAATTTGCTTTTCTCTTTCCTCCCTTCTTTCCTTCCTCTCTTCCTCCCTTTTTCCTTCCTCCCTTCCTCCCTTCTTGCCCCTCCCTCATCCCTCCTTTTCTTCCTTTCTTTCTTCTATGTTTGGGCTCTTTCAGTGAGGAGAAATTGATCTAACTAAGGGGAACTAGGGAAGACTCATTGGGGAGGGGGCATTTAGTTTGGGATTTGAAGAATCATCTTCAAATGGGGGAAGGTTTCAGGCTTGGAGTAAACAAGAGAAGGTAGCAGGGCTCAGGCTTCTTTGGAAATACTGAGGAGTCCAGGGTCTCAAGCAGTGTGCACGGGGAGAGTAGGAAAGTGGGCAAAGCCAGAAAACAATGGGGCTGGAGCACCACCTTCCATGGAGGCTCAGTCTGTGGGCAGTGAGGAGAACTCAGGGACATATTCCAAAGGGGGCAACATGATCCAGTTGTTATAAAAACAAGCACATTGATGGCACTACAGTGAGAGACAGTTCAAGGGGGACAGAAGAGGCTTGTGAAACAGTGTAAGCAAGAGTTAGGGGGCCTCCCCCACTCTGGGACTGGAGACTCTCAACCCTATAAAAGCTACCCTGTGGAGACCCTTTTATCAATAAAATAGCCCAGACACCTGAATAACAGAGGTGAACCAGGAAAAGACAGAACACCAAGCAAGGTCCATCTGGACCCCAACAAAATACAATGTCAGAATGGCCCCAGGCCATTACCTCTGAAAGTAACTGTTACATAGCATTTCTATTTCCTATATCCAAGTACAAAAATCACCATAGAGAGAAAGCCAGCAAAGAAGACAAGTGTCCTTACTACAAAATCCTGTGAACTAAGGTCCTTTCACTAATCTGACAGCATAGCACTTACCAGGAAATCATGGAGCCCTTAAGTTTTCACTCCAGGAACTCACAATAACTTATGTACACTGCAGGCCTACACAATTTTCCTTTCTAAAAGTAGCTACTGTCTCTTGGTTTAAATATGAGGATTATATGCATACCCTAGTGTTTCCTTAAAATCAGGCACCATGATGGAATCTTGCCTCTCCCTCCCCCTGTGGGCATGTGTCCCCAGAGGTGCTTAGGGACCCTGCCCCCCTACCTTCTGCTGTACACCCCACATTGTGTTGGAGCCCCTGGTCCACTTAAGAGGCAATGAGGAGCCCAGTCAAAGCCCTAAGCCTTAAGGGGGACTGGTGGTATCTACTTTTGTGTTCCTAGGAGTCCTGGGCAACCACATAAGAAAGGGGTCAGCCAACTCTGGACTCTGAACCTGTTTCTGTAAATACATGTTTATTGTAACACAGCCATGCCCATTGGTGTATGTATGCATTGTCAGTGGCTGCTTCTTCATTACTACTGTAGAGTTGAATACTTGTTACAGCATCTATATGGCCACAAAGTCTAAAATATTTAATATCTGGCCCTTTACTGAAAAGCTTGCCAATCTCTGATTTAAGAAGTCCATCTAGGAGAGAGATCCAAGATGGCAGAGTAGATAAACACTGTGCCTGCTTCCTTCTGTGAACACATTAAAATTACAACTAAATTATAGAAAAATCAACCTACAGAACCACCTGAAGTCCAGCTTAACAGAAGGTTTATACCTAAGGATACAAATAAGAAACCATGTCAAGACTGGTAGGAGGGGCGGAAACATGAAACGGGCTGGCCCCAAACCTCTGTGTGGCAAATAAAAACTGAAAGGGATATCTCAGCCTCAGAAGTTCCCCCCAGAGAAGCAAGAGACCCTAGTCCCACTCCAGCCTCCCCAGCCCAGAGTACTTGTGCTGGGAAGAGGAGCCCTCACAACATCTGGCTGTGAAAAACGATTCTGACCATCCGAGTGGGAGAGAAGGCTGCAAGAAATCCAAATGTCTTCTTAAATAGTCAGCCACACTCGCAGGCATTCACCTTGGGTTCCAGCAGAGGGCCAGTAACTAGGGGGGTTTCAGAGACAACGAGGGTCTGACTGAAGTGTGTGGCTTCGAAGCAAGGGCTGGAGAACAGTCGTCATTTTCCCTTTGTTGTGTCTTTCTCCCATGCAGCCAGCAGGTGGTAGCGCCATTTTTCCTGTATTGAGCCCTCCTCCACAGGCCAAATCTGAATCTGACTGGCCTGGTGATCTCGGCCACTCTGCCCTGCTGACTCACTAGAACCCATGCCCCCCACCCCCAAGTCACCCAACACCAGGCGCACTTTCTGAGTAAGCAGTCAGCCCTCCCCACGTTGCACTCTTTCTTAGAAAACTATCAGAGTCCACTGACCCCAGGTGGGCAGTGACTGGCCTTGGTGTGCTCTGAGACTTTTGCTCAGCACTGGCACCAAACCAGTCTACATTAACCTAGTGACCAAAACTCCTCCCACTCTAGTGACTACCTGAGACCCTGACTCACCCAACTTGCATAATGCACGAGGCTTTATCAGTGGCTGAAACTTAAGGGAGCCGACAGGTGGTGGCAGGCCTCGGGGTATCCTGGCATTTTGTGCAGCTACCCTAGGCCCAGTACTGGTGGCAAACGTCCTCGGTTCACAGTGTGGCATCTCCCATGTTAGAAGAGGTAATGACCAACTGTGGATCACTTTGTAGCTCCTACCAGGTAGTCCCTGGCTGGTCACAGGCAGTGGGTGAGCTGGGCCTGCACTGGAGCCCTCCCAAGAGGGCTCAAGAACCAACATACTTGGAGGTTGGCTCAGACCACAGCAGAGCACCACCCAATTAGCCCCACAAGTGGCACACACATAAGGTGGTCTCAACAGGCAACAGAGCCTGCTGGGACCAATCCCACTCAGTGGGGCAAGACGCCTGCATGGCAGCCTATAAGCTGTGGATGTGGCAAAACCCCACAGCCAATCATCCTGAGGATCAATCTCACCCATTGATGCACCAATAGCAATCAATGGAGGAGGATACACACAACCCACACAAGGGACACTCGGAGCACCCAGAGCAGGTAACCAAGGAGACTGTGCCAGGGCCCCACAGAGCACCTACTACATAAGGCCACCTGGCTGAGACTAGGAGACATAGCAGATCTACCTAATACATAAAAATAAACAAAGAGGCAGCCAAAATGAGGAAGCAAAGAAATATGTCCCAAATGAAAGAACAGGAGAAAACTCCAGAAAAAGAACTAAATGAAATGGAGTTAAGTAATCTATCAGATGCAGAGTTTAAAACACTGGTTATAAGGATGCTCAAAGAACTTAGTGAGAATTTCGACAGAGATATAGCAAGCATAGAAAAGGACACAGAAACCATAAAAAAGAATCAGTCGGAAGTGAAGAATATAATAACTAAAATGAAGAATGCACAAGAAGGAATCACCAGCAAACTAGATGAAGCAGAGAATCGAATCAGTAATTTGGAAGACATGGTAACAAAAAACACCCAATGAGAACAGCAAAAGGAAAAAAGAATTTAAAAAAATGAGGCTAGTTTAAGAGACAACATCAAGCATAACAATACTTGCATTATAAGGGTACAAAAAGGAGAAGAGAGAAAGCAAAAGATTGAGAACTATTTAAACAAATAATGACTGAAAACTTTCCTAACCTGGTGAAGGAAATAGACATACAAGTCCAGGAAACACAGAGAGTCCCAAAGAAGATGAACCCAAATGGGCCCACACCAAGACACATTATAATTAGAATGGCAAAGGTTGAAGACAAAGAGAGAATTCTAAAAGCAGCAAGAGAAAGACAACTAGTAACTTATAAGGGAGCTCCCATAAAATTGTCAGCTGATTTCTCAACAAAATCTTTGTAGGCCAGAGGGATTGGCACAAAATATTCAATGTGATGCAAAGCAAGGACCCACAACCAAGATTACTATACCCAGCAAAGCTATCATTTAGAATTGAAGGAGAGATAAAGAGCTTCCCAGACAAGAAAAAGCTAAAGGAGTTCATTACCACCAAACCAGTATTACAAGGACTATTAGAAGGAATTCTTTAAGATGGGGGGAGGGGGAAGGATCAAAATTATGAATAATAATTTATGAATTATGAATAAATTATGAATAAAATGGCAATAGCTACATATCTATCAACAATTACTTTAAATGTAAATGGATTAAAAGCTCCACTCAAAAGACATAGGAAGGCTGAATTTATCCATTCAAGAAAACAAGACCCTTACATAAGCTGCTGAAAAGAGACTCACTTCAGACTGAAAGACACACACAGATGGAAAGTAAAGAAGTGGAAAGATATTTCATGAAAATGGAAACAAGCAAACAAAGAAATGGGGTAACAATACTTATACCAGACAAAATAGACTTTAAAACAGTCTGTAATAAGAGACAAAGAAGGATTCAGCAATCCCACTTCTGGGTATTAATACAAAGAAACCCAAAATGCTACTTCAAGGGGACGTGTGCATCCATGTATCCATTGCAGTATTGTTTACAATGGCCAAGATGTGGAGGCAGCCTGGGTGTCCATCAGTGGATGAATGGATAAAGAATAGGAGGTACATATATACAATGGAATATTGCTCAGCCATGGAAGGGAATGGGTTCTTGCCATCTGCGGCAGCATGGATAGACTTGGAGGGTATTGTGCTGAGTGAAATATGTCAGACAAAGAAAGAGAGCTGCAATGTGATTTTGCTTATACGTGGAATCTAAAAACAAAATAAACAAACAAAACAGAAAAAAACTCATAGATGCAGAGAACATTGCTGGATTCCAGATGGGAAGGGGGCTGGGGGTGAGTGAAAAAGGGGAAAGGATTAAGAAGTACACATTTGTTGTTACACAGTAGTGATGGGGATGTAGGGTATAGTATAAGGAATATAGTCAATAATATTGCAATAACTATGTATGGTGTCAGATGGGTACTAGATGTATTGGGGTGATAGATGGAAGGGGGGTTAGGGGCAAGGTAAAAAAGATGAAGGGATTAAAAAGTACAAACTGATAGTTACAAAATAGTCATGGGGATGTAATGTACAGAATAGGGAATATAGTCAATAATATTGTGATAGCATGGTACAGTGTCACACAATTGGTGGACTTATCATGGTGATCACTTCTTCTGGTATATAAAGGTTGAATAAATATGACGTACACCTGAAATTAATATAACATTGTACGTTAGCTATATTTTAGTAAAAACTCTTTTTAAAAAGTAAGGATAATATAAAGAAAAGACTAATAGAAAGGTAGTGGGGATATTTGTATCATAAACCTTCTAATTGTACATTAAAACTTTAATAAAAAAAAAAAAACGTTAAAAAAATCAAAATAAGAAAAAGTTAAATTTTTTAAAAAAGGAAAAATCTGTCTCCCTGCTGGAGAAATCACGTGGAGGGACCCTGAGGCCACAAGGAGAGCGGCCCAGCTCCCTGCATCCCAATCGCAGCACCAGGTGATTCAGCCATGTGAGTGCCAGCAGGGCTGTGCCACGGGAGGCAGAAGAGCCACCTGGTGGCCCCAGAGCTGGGGTAATAGAAGGGTGGCTTGAAGTCACAGTGTTTGGGGTGATTTGTTACACAGCAATAGAGAACTGGAACCTCCTCCCCCCAAAAAAATTATTGGGCTGTGACCGAGAAGATGGAACAAAAAAACAGACCAGCACCAAGGTCAGGCACAAAACCACGGCTGCACTCATTCCTGAAGCTGCCCGACAGCAAGTGTAACTGTTGGCAGAGCTTTTCTGGAGAAATACCATAACTCATTGTGAAACCAGCTCTTAAACCACAGACTTCTGTTTCCTTCACCTCAGACGTCACCCCTACTCTCTGCAACAGTTTGACCACATTTTAGTTTGTGGGTTTTTGCCTTTTAAATGAATCTTATCATTACAAATGCAATGAGTACCCGTATGGTCCCCAGGACAGGGACTTCTCCTCCCTCAAACACAGAATGTCCAAGGTGTGTTCTTTCAGATGCAGTGGCTCCTTGCACTGAATTCCAGAATATCTTCTTAAAGAAACAAGGCTATCATTTCAAAATACCTCAAGCTTTAAAGAGACAGGCACGCTGTAAGTCCAGAGATGGTTTCCATGGCCTGCTCACTCTAAGCCCATCAGCTACACTTATTCTTTGGGAAAGTGAAAATCACGACACATCTATTTGTCATACATCAGCTGCATCTTGAGAGAAGGCTCTTCCCCTGGAGTAGAAGCTGCTACATACAAAATACACGCAGCCAAGTTGTGGCAGGTGGTGTAGGAAACCCCTGTAGAGGCCATGCTTGGTGGGGCTGCCCATCAGACCAGCAGGTCCCTTCCCCAGACAGGGGCCATAGGCAGAAGACCCCAAGATACCTGCGCCCTGTCAATGTATTGCATTGTGTGGCAAAAGGGACTCTGAAGAGGTGACTGATGCTATAGACAGAGAAACTGTCCTGGGTTACCCAGGTGGCCCAATCGCATCTCACGCATCCTTAAAAGCAGAGGCCAGAAGAGACGTGGCTTCAGAGAATAGGAAGCATGAAAGGAGTTGGTTGGAAGATGGAAGGGCAACATGAAGAGGTGGGCCCCGGCCTTCAGGAGCAGTGCCGGGCTCCAGCTGACCACTGGCAATGGACAAGGAAGACCTGGGCTAGGCTGGGGACTCCAGGATCACAGTCCCCCAAACAAGACTTGGTCACCCCTCCCTCTGGGAAGTGAAGCCTCAGCACCCCTTCCTCGGGCTAAAGAAAAGCTACGGTGTTTGTACATTCTCCTTTCCTTCCAAGGAAATCCGACACATCATTGCGTCTCTGCAAGCACCATTGTTTCTTGTTTTCCTGAAGCTATCTGTAAGAAATGAGTTACTTTGTTTACAGACCAAAAAAAGTGCCAGCCCTCCCTTTCCCCACACATCCACCCACTGAAGCATTATCTGCCCATGTTCAACTGCTCACCAAGCTGTTCCCTATTCTAGAAGTTTCCATCATACATTGAGTATAAAAATTTCAACGTTTAGTCAGTGGAATGGTGGCCACACCATCCCTTGAGGGATTCAGCCCTTTTTCAGGTCCCAGGATTGTTGTTGCCAATGCAACCAAGACGGATTTCAGAATGACCTGGGTCCTCTCTCCAACCACACAAAGCGGGTCCAGCGCCCCCACACTTAGCAATCTGTTGTCTCTGTCTCTCTCACCCTTGGCTGCCCACACACAGAGCTGCCCAGCATTGCCCCTACCCAGCCCCCATGGGACCCCTGTGTTCACGGGACCTCTTCCTCCTGTATTTTCCCCCTCTACTCAGGAGCCGACAGGAGATGGAGTGAGAACAGCTGGGGGCCCAGGAGGCCCATGTGTAAGCACTTCACTGGTCCAGGTAAATTCTCTTCTGTGATAGGAGCTCTGTCCCCTAACTTGTATGCGCAAGAGCCACCCTGGCCACCATGTCCCTGTCTTATGTCTCTTTACCTGGGCCTCACGCAGGCCTACACTGAGCTCCAAGCTGAATATGCATAATTTCTAACCCTTACCATGGCCCAGCAAGGGAAACTGAGGCAGGAGGGGAAAAGAGGGGTCTGGAAGGCACACACCGGACCAGTGCCGTTAACACTGGGGTTCACTGTTTTCAAAAACTATCATTTTACTTAACAATACATGCTTGTGGAAAAAACAACAAGTCATGAAATAATTAAACAACAAAGTACTGACAAGAGGAACAATTGCCATCTGCGATACTACACTTGATCTTAGACAAAAGGCCGAGAAGCGATTGCCATCTGCGATCATATCATCTCAAAATGCATCCAGTCTTTGTCCCCAAGAGGGCTCAGGTTTGTTCTAATGCTGTTTGTCTCAGAGCACCTTTGCACTGCTGAAATTCCTGTGTCCCTGCTCCGGGCTCGGGGCACTCCAGCCAGGGAGCACTTGGGTGGCCAAGGGGCAGGAGCTTACCATCACCTGAGCCTTGGGCCATGACATCACCTGGGTGCTGCTGGCTCCTGCATTCCTGCTGGGATGCATTTTGAGTTCTGGAGGACATTCTGTCCCACAGTGGCTGTCAAAGAATGTCTGTTTGGCAGACACCCTGCAGGGCTGTTTGCCTGCCAGCCAAGATCAGGGCACCAGGCAGATGCAGCTCTGAGTCCCAGCTGGCCTGCCCTTCCCACTGCGGGAGCTAGAGCTGGGAAGAAAGGCCACCTGATGCTGTCGTGGCCCAGGGACATAGCTGTAGGAAGCTCAGCAGAAGCCTGGGATGGAGAAGCATGAAGGGCATCAGACCTCCCTGAAGGCAAGGATGCGTGACGAAGTGTTGTCTGAATGGGAGCTGGGAGCGCACGGGCCTGGGCTCTGCCTTGCCTTGGGCACCTCACCCAGACAGTTCCTGAACAATGCTGGTGATGAGAGGGTGCTGATTTCCAGTTGTCCAGCCCCTGAAATGCTCAACAAGGTCCCCAGCCTCGGGCTTGCCGATCACAGCCACCCAAGGACTGAATGTGACGGGGGGCTGCTCCACGATATGCCCCACCACCTGCAGCAGAAGGAAGTGTGAAAGACTATCACAACTGGCCTGGAGCCCATGGGAAGCTGGTGTCTTCCCCTCCCCATGTTGGGTGGATCAGCCAAATTCCTAATCACACTTTCCAGAAGCTACACCAGAAGTGCAGAGAACTCAGGGAGGAATGGATGTCCAAATCCCCCCACCCCAGCAAGGGAGCCAACAGTGGTCTTTAAGCAAAGTGAGTGGGTGACACGTTCCTGAGGACCCCACCGGGTCGCACACCACGTGGGTTCTGGGCTGGGGAATTTAGAGCACAAAGTATAAACTGAGGCCTCATCCTCCACTGCACACTCATGACACACAGGACCCTCACAATTCTCCATGCCCAGGCCTCAGCCCAGATTGACAGCGTCAGAATTTCAAAACCTTCCCAGGTGATTTCAAAATGCATGACAGCTTCAGGACAACTGAAGAGCAGTGAGTTTCAAGTACTCTGGCCTGTGCCTCACTTGGGGTCTTGCTAAATGCAGATCCTGACCCAGGGGGTCTGGGCCTCTGAGATGCTGCTGCTGCTGCTGCTGGTCTGTGGACCACACTTTGAGCAGCAGGAAAATGGGCTAATGTTTCCCAGTCTCGTCTTTTCCTTTTATTTTTAAACTCTGTGCCTACCAATGATTAACATAAACATTGATTTTCTTCCTTTAATGATATTTGAAAACCATACAGGAAATTAAATATTATACCCAAACCAAGGGTCAGTACACGAGGATGAAGCCCTGCAATGTTTCACATAGCACTTCTGTGGCCACCAGGGCAGTCCACCCAGACAGCCTGGTGAAAAAACACCACCAAGGTTCCCGCCCACCCCGCGCTCAGCACAGGGCTGGCCCCACAGCCAACGCCCATCGCCAAATGAGAGAGGCCAGGTGACCTGGAAAGTCCTTTCCAACGTGACTGGGACTTTTGATCGTAAACATCTTTCAATCTTTTCCATCACGTGACCAAAGGTTCTTTGGCCTCCTCTGGGGCTTCCAGGAAAAGGGCAGGCCTCCTGCGGTACTTTGTCCCACAGGCACCCAGGCTGGGGGACTTTCCTGACAAGGGAAAGGCGGACGCGCTGGAGTCGGAGCCATGCGAACAGGCCCAAGGGCCCAGGCTGGGCTTAGAAACTCAGCTGGAAAGAGCCAGATGGCATGGAGTCCAGGCCTTGTGGGCCTAAACCTCTTGACTGCTCCATCCCACCCCTGGAGCATGGAGCCAGCCACAGACGATGGGCAACAAGTGGGCGTGGCCATGTACCAATAAAGCTTGATTCTCAAAAACCAGGACCAGCCAGATTTGGCCCACGGGCTACAGTGTGTCAGCCCCTGGGCTGGAGCAGCGCTTCTCAAACTCTAATGATGATAAATCACCCAAGGATCCTACTAAAACGATGATTCTAAGCAGGTACGAGTGCAGTGCTATCCGGTAGAAATATAATATGAGTCACATGTATAAGTGTTTCTTGGTGGCAACAATTTTTTTTGAAGTTAAAAGGAACAAGTTGAAATTTATATTCATAGGATATTTTATGTAACCTGATATACCCAAAATATTCTTATTTCATCGTGGGACACTAGCCATATTTCAGGTGCATAACAGCCACATGTGGCCAGCAGCTGGGGGAATGACTGGCAGTTTCATGTGTGGCCTGAGACTGCACCTCTGATGACGGGCTCCCACGTGATGCTGATGCTACTTGTCCAGGTACCACACTCTGGAGCAAGGCATTAGAGAGCACCTCTTTCTACCTAGGCAGAGAAGATGCCTGTGCAGCTTTTACACAGTTTTCTGAAGACTATTTGGCAGATTGTGCACCTACCCTAACATGATATAAATGCTTAAAGCCATATGTTAGGGAACAAGCAGCTCCAAGTTCATGATGCCGTCGCTGAGTCATTATCAAAGCAATATTCTCAAATGCTCTCATCTGTTGGTTTGACAAGACCCCAGGAAATGGAGGCCCTATCGCCTCTGTGTCACACAAAGGAGAAGATGGATGTGGATAGAGAACGGCAGACACTAGGATCACAACCATCTGTGTGGCGGACCCTAAACTTACCCTTCAGCTTTGGAGAACCCAGTATTAGTCAGGGCTATCCCAAGAAACAGGACCCATAGGAGACAGATTAGATAGATGATTGATTGATAGATGATAGATAGATAGATAGATAGATAGATAGATAGATAGATAGATAGACAGACAGATACATAGATAGATAGATAGTAAGCATTTGCACAATATGGAAGCTGTGGAGGGGATCCCGTATTCTGCTGTCTACAAGCTGGAGACCTGAGTAAGCCAGTGGTGTAACTTCAGGAACCAGAGGGCTGATGGTGTAAGTCCCCGTATGAAGGCAGGAGATCAATGTGCCGGCTCAACAGTCAGGCAGAGAGAGAGGGACTCTCCCTTCCTCCCTCCCTCCGCCTTTTGTTCTGTCCAGGACTCACCAGATTGGATGAGGCCCATCCACTGGGGAGGGCATTCTGTTTTACTCAGTCCACTGATTCACATGTTAATGGCATCTGGAAACACCCTCACAGACACTCCCAGAATCGCACTTAGCATATATCTGGGCACCTGTGGGCAGTCAGGTGGACACATACAATTAACTATCACTCGTGATAGTCTCCGTGAAGTTCACAGCGCAGTGAAGGACAACTAGGATCCCGTTTCACAGTGGAGGGACCCAAGTCTAAGAAGCCACAGCAGGAAACGGGCAAAGCGCTGCCTTGGACCCAAGTGTGTCTGTTTCCCAAGGCCCACATCACACCGGAGGAGTGAGGTTCATGAGATGCTTTAAGGTGTGAGCTCATTGACATGTTTATTTCAACAATTATGGTAGTATATCTCCAGCTTGCCTATCAAATGTGGTATTTCAGAGATAAAATTATTTTAAGAGTCTATTTAAAAGCCATTTTTAAAGAAAAGGTTAAGTGATACAACCTTGTGGCAAAATGTGTAAAAATGATGTTCAGAAGACAAAGATCCACCAGCGACTCTAATGCCCCCAAACATCTGATGAGTCTTCCCAGATCATCTCTGCCAGGCCCCTTGTTCTAAAGACCAGAATAAGTCCCTCCCGAGAAACATGGTCAATACCTATGGGCAGCCCTCCCCGATTTTCACTTGGGCATCTCACATTTGCCCATCCCAAAGTAACTCTAGGAGCACTGCTTCTTGGAATCCTGGTCTCAATGAATGGTCTGCCACCCATCCAGTTTCTCAAGTGAGAACCTGGTTGCTGTCCCAGACTTCACCCTCCTTCTTCCACCCCCACCCCCAAGTCTATTCTTTTTGCCTCCATCAGGCAGCCCCCTCTGTATGCCTGCTCCATCCCGGCCACCCTGGCCACTCCTGATGGGGTCTCTGCTTCCATGCCTGTCCCCCCATGCAGTTCTCAGAGACTTCCTTCTGAAAGGACCTCGGTCAGGCCACTCCCTTGTGAACTGCCTGTTCATCGCTCTCCATAAAGCACAAGCACCCCTCCACCTGCATCCCTCACCAATGTCACCTACCCATGTGCCCCACCCCACGTCCCTTTGCTCCCTGGTCATGCTCCTGCCTTCATCTTTGCACACCTCTTAGCTGTGTCTTTGCCCAGCAAAGTCCCACTCAGTGTCGGTCTCACATTCCCCTCCTGGGAGAGGCATCCTCACCCCCAGCTTAAGTCTGCACCGCCCCTACCTCCTTCACCATCTTTGTTCCTGTCCTTTATTACCCACCTCACAATCTGTAATCACCTACTTATTAATGCTCGTCATCTTTTGGTGTCTCCTATGGCAACATTAGTGTCAGGTACCGGGACCACCGTGTCCAGCCCAGCCCAGTGTCCAGCCCAAGGAGTGGTGAGCGCACAACAGTTTGTGAGATAAATTGGGGTATTGTGGTAGGAGTGAATGAATGAAAGCCCCAAAGTGGTAAGCAACAGCGAAGGATGAATCCATTTTATCCCAACCAACCTGCAGCCCACAGCACATATAGCTTCCTGAGGGGGTCTGTTCCCAAAGCCTGGAGCCCCACACATACATATACAGACACCTTCCTGAGAGGGTCTGTCCCAGGGCCTGGAGTGTAAACACACACACACACACACACACACACACACACACACACACCTGCCTGAAGGGGCCTGTCCCCAGGGCCAGGTCATGCTCTCCATTCTTGTCTCACCAGATTCTCCACCCACAGTCACACATGCCCCACACTGCGCCTGCAGGACCCCCGTGCACATGCTCCCTCTGAGCCTTTCCCATCCTGTGCCCCTGGAAGTGATATGAGAGAGCCCCCTTACTATGGGATTTTCAGTCTTCTTTTCCCTAGTTTCTTAGCTCCCTAGTCCCTAGTCTTAATCGCTTTTTAAGTCAGTTTCTTAATCTTAAACTGAAGCTTGTTCCCAGACCGAATCATAGAATGTCTCTCACCCCTGCTTCAGATAATTACCCAGAAGCTTGTTGATTGTAAACATTGTGGCCCAGCATTCTTTCCAGGCTGTCCCAGGCCCAACTCCTCGGTAAACAAGGCCACCTGAGTGACTAGTTAAAGCCCCATGAAGCTAAAATGGACTCCACCCTGTGTCAGGAGCTCTGAGTCCTGCTCCTCGGGCCAGCGCTTTTAATCTAGTAACCAAAATCGCTCTCTCCTCATCTAGGAGCCATCAGGATACAAATGATGTCCCAGCAAGGCTTCCAGTGCACCCCGCAAAGGAGGCCAACATGGGATCCCGAGACCCCTTTCTCTCATCTAAGATCAGATAGGGCGAGAGTTCCATGGATCCCCGATGTGCAGGGACAACAACCACATTCAGCAGGAAACAGATACAGAAGAAGAGACCTCCTGTCCCTCAACTTCCCACAGAGATGTATGGGGGTCATGCCTCTCAGGGGACATGGGCAGGCAGTTAGAGATAGGAATGGTGTCGCCAGACATTCCTGCACATTTGACACGGCCTATGGAGAGCAACCGCCCAGAGACCTCCCCAAAACCTCCCCTCTACACCCAAACTTTTCCCTTATCTGCCATAACCATTAACCACTATGAGGACACTAGAAGACACTGACTACCTAACTGGATTAGACTGGTCACTCACACCTGTGCAGTAAAGGCCACAACGACTTTCATTTCACCTGGGCCTCATTATACCGTCATTATATCATACATATGCCCGGAAGTTCATTAATATCATTATAACAGACTGAACTCTGGGAAGGAACATGCACAGTCTAAAAAGATGAGGTAATAGCCTCTTGTCAATCACAGGTGCCAATCAAGTGGCCTCACCCTAGAGAGGAGTAGCCCATCCTAGAGGAAAAAAAAACGCCTACTAGCTCTCGCTGGCTGCTAGTCGAGGGCCCTTAAGCCACTCCCTTGAGCTTGGGCCCACTCCTATCTCTTTGGAGTGTACTTTTGCTTTTAATTAACTGCTCTTTCAGAACTGTATTTCTGTGTCTCATTCAATTCTTTGCTCTAGACCCCAAGAACCTAGACACCACACCAAGAAGGGCTGCAGCTCAAGGGCAGCCCCCAATGGGAAGTGCTGGCTGTGAAAGCAAAAGCACACAGAAGCCCAGATGGGAGAGCAGCAACTATAGCCAGACCCAAGGGGCCCTGGCTCTAGCCTCCTCAGTCAAGAGTCTCCCAAGACCCTCAGCTCAGCAAGTTCTCGACTATTTGATTGGGGTGTAACAACTGATTGGGGGAAACAGACAAGACTCACCAGTGCTTTATTGTGCACGTGACCCCTCCACTGTGCCAACACTGGGCCTCCTCTGACCTTCACTCAGATGCCAGGAGCTGGTGGCTCATTCACTTCCATGAATGTCACTCTATGAGGCACCAACATCCAAGCCAGGCCATGAGCCCATTTCATCACCCTCTCTGATACCACGCTCCAATGACTGTGGCTTCTTATCTGCAAACATCTCTTTATCTCAGCAGAGGGAATCGAAAACTCTCCCTCTGGCAAAAGGCTCCATGGGAAGTGTCAGAGTCATTCTGTGATGTCACCCAGGTGGGCGACATGTGAGATGTGAGATGTAGTTAGTGCTGGGGGCTGGGATGTCCCTGCCCGACTTTCCTTCTCCCTGGGGAACAGATCCAGGATAGAAAAGCCATGCTCTTCCTGCAGTTCAGAGGGCCTGAGGTGTCCCTGAAGCTGCCCGCCTGCTCCTGCCCCACACCTTCACCTTCCGCAGGGGGCAGGAAGACACACCCCACCAAAAATCCCTTTTTAAAATATTGGATTTATTGATGTTCTTAATTGAGCTGGTAAACGGCCTTTTGAGAAAGAAAAAGGGGCAGAAGTTCTGATCCGTAGTATTTGCTGATTTCCTTGGGGTAAATATTCACACCTTGCCTGATCACAAGGCTCCCACTTGGAAAATGCCTGAATGGTCAACCCGGGGCTCCCAAGAGTGCGAGGACAGCATTCTGTGCATGAGGAACGATCTGGGTCGTCTGCGTTACTGATTCATCCACACCTCACTCGGGACAACTCGTGTTTCACAGACATTTACTGGATGTTAAAGAATTCTATGGGGTTGATTTCCTCAAATACAGGAAACTGACTTTTCTCAGAAGTGAACTGCACTTTGTACTAATCTGCCTGAGGAAATCATCTTGGAATACGAAGTTAATGTCACCCGTCACCCCCATGGCCTGCGCTCACTCATCACTCTTATGCAGGGTTGTCTCCTCTCTCTCTGTTATTAACTCTCCATTAACGGCCATTTGGCATCCCTGCCATGGAGGACTCGGATCCAAGACAACTCCACGTCTTAGAGACAGCATGGTTCTGGGAAGGACACCGCGTGGTGTTTATGGAACACAGCCATGAGCAGAGACTCATCTCTGTCGCATCTGAAGGCGAGCAGGACGACACCGCCCCCTGCTAGGTTCCTGGGAGGGTTAAGCAGACTGACATGAGAGGAAACTCTACACAGCGGTAGCTAGTGATTCTCTACTATCAGATAGAAGTAGAGGGAGATTCACAACTATTTAGCACAAAAGTCACAGAATAAAAAAAAATACCATCTGCTATGTACTGAGCACTTATTTTATGTGCTGCAGGCTTTATAGTTTACATTACGTATTTAACACTCACAAAAATCCCTGCAAGACAGGTTTTAGAGTCCCATTTTACAGACAAGACCACAGAGGCTCTGTGAGAGGACATATCTGGGCTGAGGCAGCTGAGACCAGAGCCACTGCATCCGCGGCCTGGTTGTTGTTCTGCCCACAAGGCCTCCACACCTCTTGTTGGCAGAGGAGAGGGGCCAGGACCATATTCCTCTCATTTGAATCAATATTTATTCTCCTCTAGTTGCCTATCCTCCCAATTAAAAAAAAAAATCATTTTCCTTCGAGATTCCTGGAGTCTAGCCCAGGGGGCTGCCCAAGTTCAGCAGTGGGCCTGGGAGCTCTCTTGCTCCTTCAGAGCTCCCTCCCCTCCCACCTTCCCAGGGTACCAGGAAAATAAATGTTTGAATTTATCTCCCCACCCTCTCCTCACTTGCCCATCTTGTTCTTCTCTCTGGCCCTGTCTCTCTCCACAAGGGTGATAACAGGGGCCTCCCTGGCCACTTCCTGGAGCTCAGGCTCACCGCCCACAGCAGCCTGTGGCCTTGGGTCTCTAGTTCTGGGAGCCGTGAGGTGCAAGGGCTGGATTTTCCCTCCTGACTGACTCACCCCCAAGTCCTTCCTCTCATCACAGAGACGTGGCAGTGCAAGTATATCTTCGGTGACCCCATAAACCATCTCAGCCTATAAAAAGGAGGAGATACTCAACAACAGGCTGTGCTGGGCAGTGGGCACCAGACTTCCCGCAAATCCTCCTCCTCCTCGAGGCCCAGTCCTCTGCCAAAGGCCCATAAACCAAGGCCTGTCTACTGCAGCTCTCGGGCTGGGAGATACCTGTGCTAGAAGAGAGACCGAGGCTGAGTTCCCGCTCACTTCCATAATGCGCGACAACCACAAGAGAAAGAACAGGACACAACATGCCAGCATTCAGAGGAGGGGACAGAACCCACACTCTAAAACCACAGCCCTGTTCTAGGAGCAGAGCAATATGTTTAGCAAAGCAGGATGTTTGTGGGTAAATCAACATTTTGCTGTAAATAAAATTCTGCCAACTACGGAGTTTAAGGTAAGGATTAAAAAAGCTTATTTTGCCTGCATGTTGGCCAGACAGCTACTCTCTTAAAACAAGCTCAGTGTAACCCTGTTTCAAAGATGCCCTTCACACTGAGGGCTTGGGTGCCTTTTGGTAAGGGGTGTGGTCAGGGGCTCAAGCTGGAGCACGAAGAGCTTGGAGAGCCTTCTCCCTGAATAGATCAGGCTAACCCTATTCCTTCTCACGTCAGCGTGTGCACCCCACTGGCCTCCCTGGAGCCTGTCTTTCTGTGACAGCCTGGCTCTCCAAACAGTTCTGTTCCTAAGGGCTCACAAGTTCTTTAAATCAAGAGCTGCTACAGAAGGCCGACCCCACTCTGAATGAATGAGTGAATGAATGAATGAATAATGGTATTTACTTCAAGCCTTGTTACATACACATCACATGGAGGTGCTTCTGTGTACCTCCAATCTTGCTTCTCTCCCACTTTTGTTGTGTTATATTTTGACTCATTCCATCAGTCAACAGATATGTGTGATCAGGCGCTGAGCCCTGGATTTAGAGAGAGCCCTGTGGAAAGATGGCACCACCTGCCAGAAGACATGTGACCACGTGTGAGGGAGGAAGCATGGCCACACATTCACCGCTGCTCCTACTGCTGAGAAGGTGGGGACCAAGTCCCCTCCCCTCGAATCTGGGCTGGTTCCTGTCACCCATTTGACCAATACAAATGCAATGTATGTGACTTATGGGAGTTTGAGACTAGGCCATGAAAAGCCTTCAAGCTTCTGCCTGTGTCTCTTAGAATACTGACTCTCAAGACACCGTCACTTGGAACTCAGGTGCCATGCCGTGAGGACGCCCCAGCCATGCAGAGAGGCCAGCTCTGGGTGCTCCGGTCGAAGCCCTGCCTGAGCTTCCAGCTGGCCAGCAGCGTGAGGGTGCCATCTTGAATGGGCACTCAGTAGAGCCCTCAGATGACTATAGCTACAAATGACATCTACTGCATCTACATGGGGGACCCCAAGTGAAAGCATCCAACCAGGCCTTTCCCAAATTCCTGACCTGAGGCATTGGGAGCAAAATAAAATGGTTGTTTTAAGCCACTGAATTTGGAGTGGTTTTGTGCTGTAACAGATGACCAAGAAGCAAATATCAGAGGCCAGGAGGGAAAATTCCAGGAGACTTCCTAGAAGAAGTAGCATCTCAAGTGGTGAGATGGGAGGGGTTTCTCATGAAGAGACAAGGGCCAGAGATGAGAGGGTGGCCGTTTCCCTGGGGATGTGTAGCCCACAGCAGGAGAGAGAGGAAAGACGGTGACGATATTAGCAGAGACGAGCCTATACCAGAGACACTCTGACATGCTGCCCTCAGAATCCCCTGCTGGGGTGACCAAAGCCATAGGTGAAGGAGCAGCCCGTGCCATCACTCGGTACCTCTAGGCCTGCAGAAGAAAGTGCTCGGTGGTCTGGGAGCAACTGGTCTGCTTGTCTCTGACTTGCAGAGACACCAGGTATCTAAAGCAGCTGCTGGTGACAAGTCCCACAGTCCCCTGTCTTCTGAGGCAGTCCTTAAATACACATGACTGGAGGGGGTGTACATTGAATTCTCCCAAGAAGAAGCAATGAGCGTAGCTGGAGCACACAGGTCCCACTCCAGCGGACAAGACACGGCACCTCAAATTACAGTTGTTAGCCAGGTGTCATGTTTGAAGCATAGATCCTGAGAAAGTTCAGAAGGCAAGGGGAAAACCAACTAGAATGAAAAGTACCTTATATAAGACCAGAGATGCAGGCCCTGCTGCAGGAGCAGCACCACCATGGGGGAAGAAGTTCCAGGTTCCAGACCTGACCAACGAAGGTGACACTTTTGGGTTTAGACTCCATAAGAGCCACACTACAACATTTGAGGGCAACACGAAGCGCCACTTCTCAAACTTTAATGAGCACCAATTCACCTGGGGATCAAACTGAAATGTAGATTCCACCTCAGGAGGCCTAACCTGGAACCCGGGACTCTGAGTGCCAAACAAGCTCCCAGGTGTCCGTGCTGCTGTCCATCCAGCAGCCATGGTTGAGTAGTAGAACGTAGAGGAAGTCTCCCAAGAAGGTGGGCCACCATGTACCTGATGCTATCACCAGCTTAGAAAATGGAGGCTTTACCACAACAATAACAAAAAACCTAGAATCACATTCGTTATTCCACGAAACAGCAAAAAAAGGGGAAGAAATCTAATGGTTTATAACTGTGATTGTATTATCATCGCTGCATGTTTGTATTCTACTATTGCATAACAAATGACCACAAACTTAGCAGCTTCTGACAACACCCATTTATTAGCTCTGTAGGTCACAAATCCAGGTGGGCTGGCGAGCTTCTCTGCGGAGCGCCTCATGAAGGGCGAAGTCAAGGCTTTTTTCTGGAGGCTTTGGGAAGAATCACTTTCAGGTTCATTTACTCCTTGCAACTGTAGGAGACGGAACTCCCCCACTTCCTTGCTGGCTGTCAGCAGATCACTCTCAGCACCTAGAAGCCACTCGCAGCCCTGTCCCTTGTCCTGCCCTTTCAAAGCCAGCAACAAGGAAGCTCCCTCATGTCAGATCTCTCTAATGTCCTCTTCTGTGACCAGCCAAAGAAAACTCTCTGCTCGTAAAGGATTGGGGATCGGTTTAGGCCCACCCACACAGGCTCCCCATTTCCAGTTCAACTGAAGACTAACCTTAATTGTATCTGCACTATCCCTTTTGCTATGGAAAGCAACATGATCCCAGGAGTAACACCAGGGGCTCAAGTCATGGGACCGTCCTAGTCTGCACCGCAAGCTGGAAATGGTGTCTTAGGTAAAAACTGCCCAATGGACATGTAAAAACAAACTAAAGTGGACAATCTTTCATCACATGGTCAGAAAAGAACCTGACACCAATTTCCCACTCAACAAAGAGAAGCCAACAAAAAGTCGGGCCTCTCACTTTAGCAAACCAAACTAAAAGCACAAGATCAATTTGCATTATCACTAAAAAGTGCTGGGTCATGCAAAGAGAAAAGAATCTCATAACATTTTTTGTTTCCTAAAAATACTTAATGTTAGCAGTAACATCAAAAAATTATTGAGTAGTTTACACCTCCACAGCAAAATCCAGTAAGCCCACAGATGAGTATCAGTTTCCTAGGACAAAATTGACCTGTTAAGCTAATGCAACATGCTTTGTTGCTTAATGCAACATTCCCTGAGACACCAATTGAAAATTTAAAGAGATGCAGATTGTATAGGCTTTCATTAATTGGTTTGGACCATTAATCTAATGGATGAAACCTAATCAAAAGAAAATAAGTTTTATTTACAGGAAAAATAAATCTCTTTGTCAAAAACACCTAGGAGTTATCATTGATCAAAAACACTACCCAGTGTGCCCCATTTCTGATAATTAATGAGTGCTTTTTTCTTTTTTTGCTGAAGTATGAAATGTACATCTTAAAGTGAGGGAAGACCCAGGGACAGGAGCTTAGCTAGGTCACACAGGCCCATTTGTGGGGTAACAAATTCCTCCTTTAATGATTTTTGCTCCTCATTCTTAAGGGGTGCTGAGGGACAAAGGTCTGCCTTCTGTAACTTCTTCAAGCTGAATTTGGTTGCTATTAGAGGAGAGACATGTTTCCCGTGCTGACCCTAAACAGGTCTGATTGTCCCCTGGCTTTGCTCCCAGCTGTTGGTATCCCTGTGTGACTACCATTTGGAGCTTGATTGATTCAAGTTTTTCAGAGACAAAAGAAACTAGACAGTTTAGGAGGCAGGGCCCAAGGATGAGTCATAGAAGAATAGTGGCAAGAGGGCCTAAGAGAGGGAAGAACCAAGTGAGTTTAGGCAAATGTTTTTGACAGCATCCCAGAGATCTTCAGAGTTGGCTTGGGTTTTCCCTAACCAGTGTAATCATTTGGCTTGGTTATGTGTTTCACGGATATCAACTTCTACTTGTCCGGTATTGTTTATCCATCGAGGATAAACAGGAGGAGTTGGTAACTGCCCATACCCCTCCTGTTCAGCCAAAATGTAACCTAGTGCTCCCCTGTTATCAAGGTCTACATTAGTCAGCAAATCTAGGGAGACCCTCAGGCCACTTAGTGTGCCTGCGGTCTTCCAAGCTATGGTTTCCATAATGTTGTGAGATTGGAGATGACAACCTGGTGACATGTGAACCCTCCCCATGGGGCTAGGGCACCTATGGTTGCCCCCATTCCTGCCAATATAAGTCCAATTGTTCTTTTTCGTCTTGGATTGGTTACAGATTGATAATAATTGTGACCTCGTTAGGGATTAAGTGACGGAGGGTGCATTCTCCCTGGTGCCAGGTGTTTCCCAGGCATGGGTAGGCTCAGGCTAGCTTTTTCTCAGTGTCATGGGGGCGACCATAGAAGGAAGCATACCCATGTGGGGCACATATTCTTCTGGGTGGTTTTGCCCGCTCATTTGGGGCTAAGATCTGCTTGGCCCAGAGAGACGAGTTTGTTTGGTTCCTCAGACAAAACCCCAACCTGCCACTGAGAAGAATTAATCAATCATGTCTAAAGAACATTGGTTTTCTGGTTGGAAAGGGATGTGTATTTCTGCTCCCTGGTAGCGGTCAACCAGGTAGCATCTGACTAGCCCATAGGGGTCATCCATTCCCTGGCCCTTCCAGACACTGATGAGTGTCGTTAAAAGAGCACAGAGCGGAAAATTGTTTGGGGTCTAAGGAGACTGTTCCAGTCGTGGGCACACTAGTCTGGTGGTGGCTGAGGTCCACTGTTCATGGATAGTGTGCAAGGGGTACATGGGCAGCCATTCTTTGGCGATTTAGAGAAAAGTTAGCTCTGGTCCCCTGGCCTGTAGGGTTTACACACATCCACATCAAAGAAAGGTCTTGGTCCAACAGGATAGTTACGGGTGGGCAGGAGCCCACGGGACCGAGGGAAAAAAATAAAGGGAGGGAAATGCACTTGTCTTAAGTATACACCTCTGTGAATGCACATGTAGATAGTCATGCTACACCATCCATATTTTCCAGGTGTCCTAGTCCTCCATTTCAATCCTTAGCCATCCCCGACCTGGGGTAGGACAGCTTCTTCAAAACTTTTTTTGAGGATGTGATTTACATCCAGTAAACTGCATCCATTTAAAGTCTGAGGAACTGTGATGTAGCCGTTCTCACTCCACAGTCAGGAAGCGGGACGTTTGCACCACCACCAGAAGGTTCCTCGGGCTCCTTTGAAGACCCCCCACCACCACCTTTGGCCCACACTTCCGTGGATCTGATTTTTGTCACTGTAGCTTAGTTTGCAGTTAAAATTTTTATATCAGAGGAATCCTAATGCATGTGCTCTTCTGTACATGGCCTTTCCCACCCCTCATGATGCTGCTGAGGTTTGTGTATATTGTAGTGTGTGTCGACAACCCATTCCTTGCTATTGCCAAGCAGTCTCCTGTGTATGGACATACTACAAAGCAATTCTTTACTCAGCTGTTGACAGATACCGGCTATTGTGAATGAAGCAGCTATGAGCACCCACCTATAGATCCTTGTATGGACACATGTTTTCATTTATGTTGGGCAAATATCTAGAAATGGAAAAATTGGGTCATAGGAGAGGTGTGTGAAGAACTGTCAAGCAGTGTTTGCACCACTTTACATTCCCACCAGACCGATTTGGTGCTATTAGTCTTTCATTTTAGCCTTTCTAGGGGCAAGGAGTGGCATCACATTGTTTGTTTGCGTTTCCCAGACATCTTTTCATTTGTTTGCTGGCCATTTATGTACCTTCTTTGATGAAACGTCCATTCAAATCATTTGCCAACTTATCATTATGTTGTTTGTCCTGTTAATATTGAGTTTTAAGTTCTATTTATATAATATGTTAACTAGTCATTAGTCAGATATAGATAGTGCTGACACTTTCTCCTATTCTGGAACACGTGCGTTTTCATTTTCTTAACGGTGTCTTTTGAAGACCAAAAGTTTTAAATTTTGATAAATCTAGTTTATCAATTTTTTATGGTTTGTGTTCTTTGTGTTCTATGTAAAAAATACTTGCCTACTCAAGGTCACAAAGGAGTTTTATGCCTATAATCATTTCAAGTTAATTTTCTGTATGGAGCAGATTGATGTTTATTTTTTTCCATACACATAACCAACTGCTTAAAAAACCTTTCCCTTCCCTATTGAATTGAGTGGGCATTTTTGCTAAAAATCAATTGTCTCCCTATGTGTGGGTCTCTGTCACATCTAACTGATCTGTATGTCCATCCTTACAGCAGCACCTCTCTGCTGACTATTGAAGCTTTATAAGAATTCTGGAACTCAAGCGGTATCAGGCCTCTTATATTTTTAAAATGCTTTGACTATTCTAGGTCCTTTGCATTTTCAAGTAAATTTTATAATTAGCTTCTCAATTTGTAAACAAAACCCTGCTGTAATTTTGGTTGAGATTACATTGAATTTACAAATCAATTTGAAGAAAACTGGTGTCTTGGTACCACTGAGTCTTCCAATCTAGAAATATGGTATGTCTCTCCATGTATTCAGGTCATTTTAAATGTCTCTCTCAGCAATGTTCTGTAGTTTTCTGTGAACAGTACCTGTGCACCTTTTGTTAAATGTATTTTTAAGAATTTTATTTGATGCTATAAATGGAATTTTTTAATGTCATTTTCCAATTGTTTGCTGCTAGTATGCAATTAATTTGTATACATTAACCTGACTCCTGAAACTTGTACTAAAGGTTCTTTAGATTGCTTGAAATTTTCTGTGTAAACAATCATGCTATCTTCAAATAGAGACAGTTTTAATTCTTCCTCCCCAATTTATGACTTTGCATCTTTTTCTGATTTTACTTTCATAGCTAGGTTCTCAGTGAATGTTAACTACAAATGATGAGAGAGCATACACCCTTATCTTGTTCCTGATCTTAGAAAGTATCAATAGTTCAAGAGTATGTACAGTAATGGGTTAACTCTGGGTTTTTCACAGTTGCCCTTTATCAGATGAAAGCAGTTCCTTTCTTTGCTTAATTTGCTAGAGAAAAGAAAAATTGCACAATCATAGTAAAAAGTTTTAACATTCTTCTCCCAGCTATTATTTTGATCAATAAGAAAAAATATCAGTAAACACTTACAGGAATTGAACATATCATTTACTTTAGCCTAATTGCTCTATATACATCTATATATATATATATATATATTTGTTTTTAAGTACACATAGAAAATTACACATAATGCAAGTCTCAAAAAAAATTTAAAAGCTCTGGAAATATATTAAGCAGATTCTTTGACTGCAACAGAATTAAATTACAAATCAAGAACAATAATATATTTAGGAAAAGCTCCAATATTTGGAAATTAGACTATACACTTGTAAATAATGCATGTTTCAGAAAAGAAATCACAAATAATTTAGAAACCATTTGAAACTGAATAATAATAAAAAGTACATCAAAATGTATGGAACACAGTTAAAGCAGTGGTTAGAGGGAGATTTATAGCTTTAAATGCTTAAGTTATAAAAGAGGAAATGTCTGAGATGAATGCCCTAAGGATCCACCTCAAGAGGCTAAAAAAAAAGAGCAGAGTAAACCCAATGTAAGTAGAAGGAAAAAAAATAATAAAGGTCAGAAATCAACAAAATAGAAAAAAAACCATTACAAATAAATTAGAACACTAAATCCTAGTATTTTAAAAACAACAAAATAAATAAACTCATAACTAGACTAACACAGAAGAAACTGTAACAGAACACAAATCATCAATATCAAGAATGAAAGACTGATTATCACTTCAGACATTATAGATATTAACAGGATAATAAGCCAATTTTGTGAACAACTTTATGCCAATCAATTTGGCAACTTAATAAAATGGACAAATTCCTTGAAAGACAACTTACCAAACTTTGCATAAGGTGAAAGAGAAAATGGGAATAGCCTTATAGTTATTAAAGAAATTGAGTTTGTCATCATAAACCTTCCCACCCAGGAAACTTCAGACACACAAGCTTCCTAAGCAAACTCTATCAAATACCCAAAGACGTAATAACAGTAATCGTACAGCTGTTATTTCAGGAAATAGAGGAAAAGGGAACACATCCCAACATGTTTTCTGAGACACGCATAGCATAAATACCGAAACATAGCAAAACATTATTTTTTAAAAGTACTTTAAAGCACTAAAAGTCAACACTCTCATGAGAGTCTCACAGTCTAAGTCAGCTCCATTGTAACAGAAATGACTACTGTAAGCAAATGAGAACTTGAGTTCCCAACATCAGAATGTTAAACTTCATTCCATGATGTCTTCTAAGAGCGTGCTATATTTGGTAAAACAGTGTGTCCCCCATCCCTCACCTGCGGTTTCACTTTCCATGGTTTCAGTTATCCACAGTCAACCATGGTCTAAAAACATTACATAGAACTTTCAGAAATAAACAATTCATTACTTTTAAATTGCGCACCATTCTGAGTAGCATGGTGAAGTCTCACGGAGTCCCGCTCTGTCCCACTGGGGACATGAGTCATCCCTTCGCCAGCGTCTCCAGGCTGCATATCTTACCTGCCCCTTAGCCCCTGAGTAGCATCACTTACCAGATCCCCTGTCATGGTATCGCAGTGCTTGTGTTTAAGTCACCCTTATGTTACTTAATAATGGCCCCACAACAGTAGTGACGCTGGCAATTGGAACATGCCAGAGAGAAGCCGTAAAGTGCTTCCTTTAAGTGAAAAGGTGTGCATGTATAGGAGGAAAAAAAGTAGAAAAGTATACATAGGGCTCTGTACTATCCGCGGTTTTAAGCATCAACTGGGGGTCTCAGAATGTCCCCCAGATAAGAAGGTAATACTGTGATTTTTTTTTTTAAAGAAAAATAAAATAACTCTAGGGGAAAAAAAAAAACAGAAAAACAAAGTATTGGCTTAGCAGAAATTCAAGTATAGTAATGAGGACCCTGAAAAACTATGTTTGTTGATAAGAGATTTGTAAAAGAATGATACAGAAAACTTCAGAATTTGATAGTAGTGTGCAGAATTTTATAAATATGCAAATGTGAATTCTCTGAAGAAAGTCCTGCAGTTTCTATTTTGGCAAATGTTCTTATTGTGGTTTCCACTGCGTAGCTAAGTGACCTTCCTGCTCAGTAGGCGTGTGATAGTGAAACTTCGTTAGTTATGAAGAACTAGCGTGTCACCTGGAGAATAAAACTCAGTTCAGCAAATGACTGTGACCAAGTGGACATCTTCAAGGGCCCCCACAGAATAACCTCATGCTAGCCCTGGAGACAGACACACACGACAGCTGTAGGAATCCAACTGAAAATCCGGGCTTCCTGGCCTGACACAGAACTGTGTGGCTAGCAGTTTGTCAGCACTGATTGTTTATAAGAACATAAAAAGCTTGTTCACAGCTGACATGGAAACACATGCAGAGAATGTGGGTGTGGAGCTGCCAGCCTGAGGCCTTCTGCGAACGGCCAGTCCTGCTCCCTAACAAGCTCACTGAAAGCAGAGAGGAATGGTTTAGGCCTTTTAGAGTAATTCGGCATTCCTGCAACATCAAATCGTGTGCCCGTTATTTAGCAATTCATGTTTATTATTTTTCACAAAAGTACTGGCCTAAGAGAGACGGGAGAATCTAAAACCACCGGTCCTTCACCACCTTGCATGTGACACAGCAGCTCAGAAGTGCTGTTTTACGGCCGGCCGGCCATGGGTTTCGGGGAAGTTGCAGGTCATTAGCTAGTGATGAAGGCCATTCCTGGTGACATTTATGGGTCAGATTTCACAGTCGATGTTTAAAATCAATTTGAATGAATGTGAAGTTGCCCCTCTGTCCACCTTGTTCACACACCTTCCCCTGTGTTTCCTGAGAAAGAAGGGCTCGCCTGTCTGTCCCTATGCTCAGGTCTCGGGCATATCTGGGCAGTGTGACCTGTGTGTGGATCATTCCTGGAGTTATGACAAATGATAGAAGGATTCTGGCAGATAACAAGAAGCCGGGAGATCCTGCAAGACCCAGGCTGGGGCAGTATTTGTTTCCGAGTCCATACTGGCTTCTGGGCTGTTTGGGGTCTGGCCCTGGTGTCCTCAGCGGGATGCTGAGGTCACAGAAGCTGGCTCGGCTCAGATCTTACAAGGCTGCTGGAAACGCCTCTGATGTTCTGAGTCAGCCCAAGCTTCTCTTAGATGTGGTCTCAGACAGATACAGACTGGAAATGAGGTGACTCCTTCTTCCTGTACAACCTCCACAGTGAGCATGTGTGGGTCCGCGTCCTGGGGTCACATGCCCACTGGTGATCAGTTTAATTTCCCATGTCCCAGAGGTTTCATTGTGCAAACTTAACAGACTGCAACCTGCTTGCACTGCTCTAAGACACACTGACCCCTCTTTCACTCACATTTTCAAGGATAATCAAAAACCCAGTGAACTTCAATGAAAGATTTGATTTCCTGATAAACCCACCTTATGGTTAACAAGCCTAGCTACTGAAGGTGTGTTTGCCAGAAAACAAGCAGTGCATTCTTTCTGTGGTTTGGCAGGGAGATTTCCAAGCTGAATGGATTTGGGAAAGAGGGACTAGAACTCAGGCCATGAGAGGGTCCAACTGAATATGAAAGGTTGCCATGGAGGAGTCCTGAGCTCAGCGAGGCGATGCACCAGACAGCAGAGGTGTGGGCGGCCACTGGGGCCTGGCAGGGGACTCAGGACACCACACACACACACACACACACACGGCTCCTTGGGCTAGGCCCTGGCTGGCTGGCTCTGCCCACACTGCCCCCCACTCCCATCAGCCCACACTGCCCCCCACTCCCGTCAGCCCTGGGCTACACATGCCCGAAGGAAAGTGGAGCCGGGTTATTCAGGGTACGGTGTGGGCAAAGGAGGGCAGGAAGCAGCCGGCATGGGCCTGTGTCATGGAGACCCACATCTCAGCACACCCTGCCTGACACTGGCACTTGCCTGTTACCCCTTCTTCAACCTGCTGGGCCTCTCAGACTGTCACAGACTTCAGAGTGCTGCACGGCCATGCCATGGAGCCCTTTCAGGGAAGGCAGGGGAGTTCCTGCTGCTCCCCGGGGCAGAGGACCAAATAGCAGGTCAGTCCATAGCAGACCTCGTTTGTGACAAAGGGGGAGTTATTGGGCAGAGCCCAAGGCTTACCATTGTCTGAGCGCAATCTGGGGTTGGATCAGAGCTACCCTGAAATCAACATTATTTATGTCAAGTTACACAGACAAAATGAGCCGCTGAGTGGAGAGCTCTCGGGTGTGCCAGAGCTCCCAGTGCCACCTGAAAACAACTGTGTTGTGCGTTCCCCTGCAGCAGGGGCAACCCTGCCCCTCACTCTGCCCCCCCCCACACACACACACACAGCTGGCCCATGCACCAGGGAAGCTGGGACAAGCCTTTGGTAATAGGGGTGCAGGGTTCAAGGGAGCTATGGGGATGGACGGAGACATGAATTCACTTACACGTGGTCCTCAGGGAGCATAGAAGGGGAAATCAATCGCAAAATGAGAGGGGAGGAAAAGGGCCAAAATAGAGGCCAGATGGCATGGGCTGGGCCCCCACAGCTAGCTGAGGAGACAACATAGGACAGTTTTCAAAGGACCCGGGGTCAGGCTGGTGATATTTAATCTCCCAACATCGGTCCCTGTTTTCCATTCATGCTTCCACCCCCAAGTTTATTGTCACGCCTCACCCTCCAGTCTCTCTGGCCCTGGACTTCCCACAGCACCTGGCCATTGCCCCCACTCTGCACGATTGGGTGGGAACTGTCCCCCACAGCACTCATGGTTGACTCGTCTCGCCCCCGTGCCCTGCAGCCTGCCTTGCGTCCCTCACTCTGGCCACCTTTGGGTGTTGGGACACCTGTGACTTGGTTCCATGTTCCAGGGAAGCCCTTAGGATGTGTGGAATTTCTTCCGTTCCTCAGCCACACTGTTCAGTAACAACTGCCAGGTGTTGATACGACCCCACCAGTGATCGGATGGGCTGGCAACAACTGCCACCCACTGTTCACAACTGCTTGGGTCAGAGGTAAGTGCCAAGGCCAAGGGCAAGCCACCCAAAGCCTTTCCTGCTGTATTTCAGCTAGTTTCTGAGAACACAGGGCCAGCCATAGCCAGCTGGACAATTCATGTGTGAGGCAAGCCGAGGAGATACCACAGGGGGGTTCGGTGCAGGCTCAGAGCTGGTCCCCAAGCATCTCCAGGCCCCCACAGGGGCCCAGCTTGCTTTTCTTCCTTTGCCAGACTCAGCAAACTAAAACACACCTGCTGTGTGCATACAGACTCAAACAAGTGTGTGCTGAGTGGGCACACAGCCACACAGACCTTCTTGGAGCTTCTCAGAGGAAGACAGGAAGGGTGGGTGTGCACCCAGGGACTGCGCAGCCCTTTTGGGCTTCATCTTCTCACCTGGGCAGAGAATAGCTCAGGACCATCCATCCTGCCCTGTAGCCCCAGGGACATCAGGAGGAGAAGTCCACTGGCCACATCTACCAACTAGCCCAGGAGGGGAGGACATGAAGCTGGTGGCCCCACAGCGGAGCAGCTACCTTCTGCCGTGTGGCCCTGGTCTCAGTTCCCATTTGATTTAGGATTAATTTTACACAGCAGATATTGTTTGTTTATTTGTTTTCAATTGTTTACTGATATAATCCAAAAAGCCTAAAAATACAATGACCCTCCAACATGTAGGTGCTCAGTTACTAGCTTTTGAATAAATGACTTAATGCTTAGTTATTTGGTTTGTAGGACAAGCCCTTCAAAAATATTACAATTGGAAACAATATTAAGGGTTCCAAATTCAGAACTCTTCTTTACCTAAATGTGCTAATTTGGCAAATTACAGATTTGAGTAAGTTGTAGATTGTACATGTTTTCTTTGTAAAAAAGGGGATCAGCCATAAAACAAACTGGAAAGGCCAACGAATGTATTGACATTGTTCACAATGATGCATGCACGTTGCACAAGATAAATGAAGCCACACAAATAATAATTACAGAAATGCATATGAAACCAGGGTGACGCATTTCTCAATGATTCAGCTGTCAGCGTGCAGCGCGCAGTGTGTAGCGTGCAGTGTGTAGCGTCCACCAGCAGGTGGACGAAGAGGCCCCCACCGTCAGCGGGAATGCAAGTCGGCACAAACCTTGGCGAGCACTTTGGCTGTATCTGGGAGATGAAAACTGTGCATCCCCAAAGGAGGGCAAGCCGTGCAGCAGTCAGTGGGGCAGCGCAGCCTTGGGACCCCAGAACATCCACCAGGAGAGGCGTCTCCAGCAGGAATGGCAGCCCGCCAAGGCGACAGACAGTGTGGACTGGGAAAAACTTTCATGGTTATCGTGAGGTGAAAAAGAACAAGCCGCAGGCCTGTACAGACACGATGACGTTACTGTTTGAGGAAAGAATGTGTGTGTTCGCAGGTAGCTGTTTGAGTGTGTGCCCGTGTGTGTGCGTGACTGTGCAGATGTGTGTATGCAGACATGCATGTGTCAGTTTGTTGCACGTGTGTTTGTGTTTATAAGCACAGGGAGTGGCCACATGACAATAATGACCATAGTTATAAGGCTGACTTCGATCCTGCCAGTCAGTGTTCGGAGCACTTTGCATATATCCATGCATTTAATCCTCATGACCATCCTACAAGGAGCTACTACTGTTATGTCCACCTCACAGACCAAGAACCCGAGGCAGAGAGAGCCAAGTGACCTGATAAGGTCCTACGGCCAGTAGGTAGGCAGGATCCAAGGCAACCGGCTTCCAAATCCAGACGGGAACCATTCCGTTCGCTGCCAAGCCCAAACTGTGACAGGCGAGGCAGACTGTCAAACATCTTCAGTGGCAGAACTATGGATGTTTTTCACTTTGTTTTTTTGTATTTTGTAAAGTATTTTTACACTTAAGGTTATCACTTTTAAAAAATGCAAGAAGTGAAGCCTTGTCCTCAGAGTAAGAAGGTGCTGTGAGATTTCTCCTCCTCCTGAGGTGATGTCAGTGGGCTTGATGGAGAAACACTGAGGAACAACAGGAGTTATGCAATCAGGTGTACATTTCACATGGATTACAATGCACCTGGAGACACTGATGAAATCCTAGGTGCCTACAGCTGTCAAGTGCGGTTTTGAAAAATAAAAGGAATACACCCAGCCCACACCCTGACTTTACAACCTATAATTAATTAGGGAAAGAAAGAGAGATCTGTCTGGTTTCATGACTTCAACTTTCCACCTGGAATATGAAGTTCTAAGACCATTTGGCCTATTCCCTCACTGCCTTTTTTTCCATCTCTTCTCGCTCTCTCTCTCACTTCATGATTTTTTATTTGTTTTTAGTGCTGCTACCAAAATGAGAATGCAAACATAGTCTGCGTAATTCATCAGCTATGCTTTGACTGTCCAGCACTGCTACCAGTGTCTCAGCCACAAACCTCGGCACGAATGCGCTGACAGCTGCCCTCTCACTCCCCAGCCAGCCACTGGTATCTGGAGTTACACCCAGGACATCTCATGTCCCCACTCCCAGTCACAAATTCTATGCTTACCTGCTTAATTAGAGAAGTCTAAGCTGCTCACCTCACGTGCTGAACGAACATGAACTGCTTTTCTAGGGAACGTGGCTTCTTTGCTGCGGAAAACAGGCCCCGTGAGCTCAGGAAGGCTCACACTGAGCCCACATCCCTTCCCGCTCTGGGTGCTGGCACCTTTCTCTCGGGCAGTTAGAATACTCGTTGATTTTAACTCTCATTGATCGCATACTCATTGACTGAAACTCAAACACCATTCATTCACTAAATCAATGATGATTTATGGTTGCACCATGGCAATAATTTGGGTCTCTCCCCCAGAGACCCTGGTTTAAGTGGCCTGGGTGGGCTCAGGCATGGAGAGTTTTTAAAACCTCCCCAGGAGACTGTGGTATGCAGCCAGAGTGGAGAGCTTCCTCACGAGGAGCTCCCTGAGCAAACCCCTGTCCGCAGAAGCTGACCTTCACACGGCCTGTTCCCCCACCTGAGCCCTGGTACTGTTTCCTCAGGCAGATACCCGGGCTGCCTGGCGATGCCAGCTGGTGCCCTGTCCAAATTCTGATCCACTGAACTGCAAGGAATAAAAAGTTGTGTTGGTGTAAGCGCCACATTTGGGGATGGTTTGTTACGCAGCAATAGCTGAACCACCGCTCAGGCTTCTCTGTACCAGCAGAGTCTGCTGACCCCAAGTGCCCGGGGAAACAGACACACACATCCCTCGAGGAGGCGTCCCCAGTGACGTCTCTGAGAGCCCCGCAGGTGGTCAGGACTTCAGTGGGACTGGCTACCTCACCTTCAACATTAAATTTTAGAAACCAAACTTTGACTTTTCATAGGACTGGTTGAGACTCAATAACAACAATAGTAATCATACTGCCAAACTCCTTAAGCTCTGAGGTGGAAAGAAAAATTCCAGATGCTTTATTTTAGATATGTCATTTTTAAAATCCCACAACAAAAAGCAAACCCAAAAAGGGGATTCGTAAAACTACTTAAAATATGGAATGACCTGCTCTGGTAATTGTACGCAACAGCCCAGGTTCTGTGAAGGCAGCCATGGGCCTTGTACAAGATCTCAGAACACACGTTCCTGTCCTCCAGGGTGCTAGACATTCTCCCAGGTGCTTTCTCATCACTCTCACACCTGAGGGGGCTTCAGGGTTAGGCACCAAGGCTGTCAATACCAGGATGGACAGCTGGCCCGGGGGAAGGGGCCCCTTCTGGCTGCATCCCAGGTGGGCCCAGATCTGGCTTTTCCACTGACAGAAAGGGCCGCCCACTCAACAAGCCAGGAGGAAGTGGGTCCCTGCCCTGTGCTTCAAGCCTACACCTGGCCCAGCACCTTTGTGTATATTTCCTTAAGATCTACAAAGCCTGAGTGTCCCCCCAAAAAGTCCTTTCTCCCCTTTAGAGGCAGGGCTTTCTGTTAGTAAGTTTGAAATGAATTTATTAGCAGTCTTGCATCCTTACCCTTAGAGAAATCAAACTTGAAGGAACAGAGTTCTGTTGATGATGTGAGAAACAACAAAACCTGACTTCTAGCCGAGAAGACGACAGGGGGTCAGTGTCAGTGTCCCATCTCAGACAGAAGCACTAGGTCTCCAGTGGTCTCAGCCCCAAGAGGTGAGGAGCCCTGAGGGACCAGCAGTGGGAAAGGAGACCCTTGGGAAGAAGCCAGCACCTCACACTGGACAGTGCTCTGAGTGCCCGACCCCAGGCCCGTTTTCTGTTCTGAGGCCTGGTCCCTCTGACAGGGTGGGAAAGTCAGTGTTGGACACTGTCATGCAGGGTGTCAGGCGGGGTCTCTGGTCCCGCTCCACACATAAGAACACAGGACATGGCGAGGCCAAAAAAGAACATCCATGGAGCCATAGATAGGGGAGTCATACCACTATCGTCTCACTGGCGGCACTATGGTCTCACTGGAGGCTGGATCCACACTACCTGCAACCTGCTGTCTGCTTCTCTGCCTGACAACCAACTGACTAACTGCAATCTGCTCTTGCTAGCTCAGCCACCATCTTCTTGCTAGCCCCCATTTTTGCTGCTAGCGTAGCCACAGCAGTTATATTAGTGGCCGATGGCTCACTGGTTACAGCTGACGGCCAACTAGCCACAGCTGATGGCCATCCAATCACAGTTGATGGCCATTTACTACCTGAGCCAGCACCTTTCCATGTGAGGCTGAGAGCCTGGAAACTGTACTCCTGGCTCTGTCCCCACAGACACTCAGGATTCTGCAGGTCTTACACTGAGCACTGTCTTCAGTGCCACCCCCCATTCTGTGCCAGTTACCTGAGATTCCTTTTGCCCAGGTCAGATACTTTGGCCATGGGAACAATTTATCTGTGTGGCTTGGAGTCTTAGGTTTGGAATCTACCTTTTATTATAGCACCCCAGAGGTTGACCTGTAGGGCTCCAGTGCCCTCTCCCCATGGCTGGTCCCATCAGTGAGTGGCATCTGCAGGATGGTGAAGGGAGCCGCCTCAGGGTGTCGCCTTAATTTCATCTTAATTTGAATTAGAAATCTAGTTTGAAACTTTTTTTTCTCTTAAAACAAATATTATTAATAATGACAACCCAACAATGAACATCTCTATTCCCCAAATTTTCTCTGAAAGGAAATTTTTGCCCTTTAAACATATCCAGAGCGTCTCAGAAAAATAGCTGATTAGAAGTCTGAGGTAGAAAATGTAATGGGCCTTGCACAACTTAGTTTTCCAGAAAGGAAGAATGCTATTAATAGACAGATCATTTCAAAGAGACATAGGAAGCAATTTGAAATGGCTCCCATTGGCTTACGATTAACATAAAAATGATAATTGACTGCAATTAATTTAAAGGTATCAAATATGTTTAATTCTAAATATTAAAAGCTGGGTACTGAAAAAGAAAAATGCATCATTGATTACTAGTAAAGGTTGCTGGGGGTATCAAATAATTATTCTGAAAACTGATAAAGGAGATGACGGCCAGCAGCTGTAGGACTCGGGCGGTGCAGCTTCCCACTTCTCCTCAGCACCATGCTGCGCTGCCCAGATCCTGTGCAGGACCCCGTGAGGAGGTCCCTGTCCCATGACTATGTTCCCTCAACACACCCCACACAACCCCACCCAGCCCCGGGCCCTGACAGCTTGCATCCAGTGACAGATCAGTGCCGGAATGGAAGCATCAAGTTCCTGCCCAAACTCAGAGACCCTCTGAAGGACCATCTGGCTGCAGAGAGCCCTGGGGCTCAGCAAGGTCACTGTCATGGCTGCATCACTGCTCCATCCTCCCTGCACCCCACCCTGTGCCCCTCCCCCTTCCTTTGCCTCTCCTTCCTCCCCTCCTCTTTCATCCCCTCTCCTCTCCTGCCCCTACCCTCCCCTTCACCTCTCTTCCCTTCTCTCCTCTTCACCGCCCCATCCCCTCCTCTCTTCTGCCCCTTTCCTCCCTTCCCTGCCCTCCTGCCCTCCACCTCCAGTCTGTTCCTCTCACCTCCTCCTCCCTTTCACATCTCCTGTCCTTTGCCTTCCCTCACTTCCTCCTCCCCCGCCCTCACAGCTGTCAGTCCCCAGAATCCATCTGCATCTGAGGCAATACCTGTTCATTGCAGTGTGTTGTTCCTGCAGCCATGAGGTCATATTATTATCACCTGTTTTTAAAAAAATAATAGTAAAGAATCAGACAAAAAAATGGCCTGAGCCATCAATTGGTAAACAATGGAGGCAGGTTGAATTCCCATCTTTCTGGTTCCAAAATCCATGTAACAATGTTGTTTATTTGATTGTAAAGATAATGACTCCTATTGGCCCGTCAACTGGGGCACAGGGCTGCAACTATCTGAGGTGAAGTTCATTTGTAAAAGTTAGAGGGATTGGAAGAAAATCTTTAAGTCTTCCTTTTAATGTATGAGAGAGATCTGTCTTCTCTCACATGAGTGGAGAAAGTGGGAGAAAATAAGCGAACTAAGACCTAGAGAGGACTGGAAGATGGAGTGACTGGGGATGTTAGGAAGAGAAAAATAAAAACCCTGGGGTGCTCTGTCGCTGAGCCCTCGCTGCACTCCCAGATCAAAACCCACCTTCACCCCTGGAAACAAGACGGGCTCTGCTCTCAAAGTAAATTAGCCCTCCAGGAGAGATGGACATTGACAAAATCTTCTCCCCCAAAAACTCACAAAATAAACTTTCACAAACGAGCAACAACAGAAAATACAATACAGTCACACTCAGAGAAAGGAAGGAGCAACTGCACAGCATAAATTTAGACGGCCAGTCAGGAGAGCCGGGAATCAGTGCACGGCTCCCACCCTCCTCCTCGTACACCCACCACACACCACACACACAATGCACCGCAACATACACAAGCACACACACACAACACACCACTACACCACAACACAACACACACAACACAAGACAATACACCACATACACAGAGAAACACACAAAACATACAAAATACAACACACACAGCAGAGCGCACACCCTCCACAACATACCCCCAAAACACTCCCACACAAAATACCCCACACAGCACAATACAGACATACACACAACACAAAGATCTTTTCCTATTTTTGTTGGTTGCCTTTTTGTTTTGAGAGTGGTTTCCTTTGCTGTACAGAAGCTTTTTAGTTTGATGTAGTCCTATTTGTTTATCTTTGCTTTTGTTCCCCTTGCTGTTAGAGTCAAATCCACAAAAACATCATTAAGACCAATGTCAAGCAGATTACTGCCTATGTTTTCTTCTATGTATTTTGTGGTTTCAGGTCCTACGTTCAAGTCTTTAATTCATTTGAGTTAATTTTTGTGTATGGTGTAAGACAGTGGTCTAATTTCACTCTCTTGCTTGTGGCTGTCTAGTTTTCCTAACATCCTTTATTAAAGAGACTGTCCTTTCTCCTTAGTTCTTGGCTCCTTTGCCATAAATTAGCTTTCCGTATATGTGTGGGTTTATTTCTGGGCTCTCAATTCTGTTCCATCAATGAGAGTGTCTGTTTCTCTGCCAATACCATATTGTTTGATTACTATAACTTTGTAGTATAGTTTAAAATAAGCGAGTGTGATACCTCTGGCTTTGTCTCAAGATTACTTTGGTTATTTGGGATTTTTTATGATTCCATACAAATTTGAGGATTTTTTTGTTCTATTTCTGTGAAAAATGCTGTTGGGATTTTGTATTGTTGTATTCTTTTTGCGTGGTATTGAATCTATAGATTGCTTTCAGTAATACAGACATTTTAACAATGTTAATTCTTTTAATCCATGAGCACGGACTATCTTTCCATTTGTTTGTGTTTTCTTCAACAACGTCATATAGTTTACAGATCTTTAATCTTTTCTGTTTATTCCTATGTATTAGATTCTTATTGTTGCAATTATAAATGGTATTGTTTTCTTAATTTTTCATTGTTAGTGTATAGAAATGCAATAGATTTTTATATATTCATTTTGTACCCTGCAACTTTATTGTATTTGTTTATTATTTCTAATAGTTTTTCGGTGGAGTCTTTAGCATTTTCTATATATAAAATCATGTCATCCTCAAAGAGTGACAGCTTTATTTTTTCCTTTTCATTGTGGATGCCTTTTATCTCTTTGTCTTTCCTGATTGCTCTGGCTGGGGCTTCCAATACTGTGTTGAATGAAAATGGCAAGAGTGAGCATCCTTGTCTTGTCCTGACCTTAGAGGAAAAGTTCTCAACATTTCAACATTGAATACGATACTAGCTATGGGTTTGTCCTATATGGCCTTTATTATGTCAAGTTACTTTCCTTCTATACCCATTTTATTAAAAGTTTTTATCATAAATGAATTGTTGAATCTTGTCAAATGCTTTTTCTGCACCTATTAAGATAATTATATGACTTTTATCTAAATTTTGTTTATGTAGTGTATCACATTGATTGATTTGCAATTGTTGAACCATCCTTATACCGCTGGAATAAATCGCAGTGGATCATGGTGTATGACCATTTAATGTACTGTTGTATTTGGTTTGCTAATATTTTGTTGAGAATTTTTGCTTCAGTGTTCATCAGAGATATTGACCTGCAATTTTCTTTTTTTGTGTTGTCCTTGTCTGGTTTTGATATCAGGGTAATGTTGGCCTCATAAAATGAATTAGAAAGCATTCCCACTTCTTTAATTTGTTGTGTGTGTGTGTGTGTGTGTGTGTGTGTGTGTGTGTGTGTGTATGTGTGTGTGTGTGTGTTTAAGAGGTTGAAAAGGATAGGTATTAAATCTTTTTTAATATTTGGTAGACTTCACCAGTGAAGCTGTCTGGTCCTGGACTTTTGTTTTTTGAAAGATTTTTTTCTTATTAATTCAATCTCATTACTAGTGAGCTGTCTAATCAGATTTTCTATTTCTTCATGATTCAGCCTTGGAAGATTGTATGATTCTAAGAATTTATCCATTTCCTCTAGATTTTTCTAATTTCTTGGCATATAGCTGTTTATATTAGTCTCTTATGATCCTTTGCATTTCTGTGGTGTCTGTTGTAACTTTCCTTTTTTCATTTCTGATTTTACTTATTTGAGCCTTCTCTTTGTTCTTAGTAGATCTAACTAAGGGGTTGTCAATTTCATTTGTCTTTTCAAAAAAAACCCTGTTAGTTTTATTGATGATTTCTATTGCCTTTTTAGTCTCTCATTTATTTCAATTCTATTTTTATTATTTCTTTCTTTCTACTGACTTTGGGTTCCATCTGTTCTTTTTTCTAGTTCCTTTAGGTGCAAAATTTTATTGATTATCTGAAATTTTTCTTATTTCTTGAGGTAGTCCTATATTGCTATAACTTCCCTCTTAGTACTGCTTTTACCATATCCCATAGATTTTTGGTATGTCATATTCTCATTTTCTTTTGTTTTCATGTATTTTTTTATTTCCTCTTGATTCCTTTGTTGACCCAATAAATAGTTGTTCTTAGCATGTTGTATAATCTCTGCATAGTTTGGATTTTTCCAGTTTTCTTCTTGTAGTTGAGTTTTCATTTCATACCATTGTGGTTGGAAAAGATGCTTGATATGATTTCAATCTTCTTAAATTTAATAAGACTTGTTTTGTGTCCCAACATATAGTCTGGTCTATCCTTGAGAATGTTCTATATACAATTGAGAAGAATGTGTATTCTCTTGCTTTTGATGGAATGTTCTGTATGTATCTATTAAGTTATTCTAGTCTAATGTCATTTAAGGTCAATGTTTCTTCACTGACTTTCTGTCTGGATGGTCTATCCATTAATATAAGTGGGATGTTAAAGTCCCCTACTATTACTGTGTTGCTGTCAGTTTCCCCCTTTAGGCCTATTAATAGTTGCTTTAATTTTTTTGGTACTCTTATGTTGGGTACAAATATATTGATAAATGTTATGTCTTCTAGATATTAATAGATTATCCCCTTTACCGTTATATAATATCGTCCTTGTCTTTTGTTACCTTTTGGGGGGGCTTGAAGTCTATTTTGTCCGACATAAGTAGGGCTATATCTACCTTCTTTTGGCTACCATTTGCTTGGAGTATCACCTTCCACCCCTTTATTTTGAGCCTATGTTTGTCTTTAGAACTGAGATGACTCTCCTGCAGGCCGCATATAGTTGGGTCTTGTTTTTTAATCCATCCAGACACTTTGTGCCTTTTGATTGGTGAGTTAATTCCATTTACATTTAGGGTAATTATTGATATATGAGGGCTTACTACTGCCATTTTATCTTTTGTTTTCTGTTTGCTCTATATTTCAGTTGTTTCTTTTCTTCTGTGTTTCCGTCTGCCATTTTAGTTTGGTGGTTTTCGATGATTTTTTTTTTACAGTTCCTCCTTTTTATGTTTTGTGTCTCTTCTCTAGATTTTTGTATTGTGGTTACCATGTGGTTTTTATAAAACATCTTATAGATTAAAAGCCCTGTTTTTGCTAGTAGTGTCTTATCTTCATTTGCCTATATAGGTTTCATCCTCTTATTACTCCCCTCTAATGTTTTTGTTGTCACAAATTGTCCCTTTTTTATGTTGTGAGTTCATTACCAAATTGAAGTAGCTATAGTTATTTTTAATGTTTTTGCCCTTTAAACTTTATGCTAAATTTTAGTGATTACACCCTATTCTAAGATAGCTTTGCAATTTTCTGATTCTGTCTATCTAGTTATCAAATTACTCAAACATTTCTGTGCATTTACTTTTTTGTTTCAGGTGGAAGAGCTCCTTTCATCGTTTCTTGTAAGGGAGGTCCAGTGTTGGTGAACTCCCTCAGCTTTTGTTTGTCAGGAAAAGCCTTTATTTCTCCTTCATAGCTAAAGGATATCAATGCTGAATAGAGTATTCCTGGCTGGTAGGGTTACCTTTCAATAGTTTGAATATGTCACTCCACTTTTTTCTGGCCTATAGAGTTTCTGCAAAGAAATCTGTTAATTGCCTAATGGGGGTACTTTTATAGACTACTGTCTTTTTTCCCTAACTGCCTTTAAAATTCTTGTGTGTGTGGTGTGTATGTGGTGTAAATATGATGTGTTTGTATGTATGGAGTATGAGGGTGTGTGTGTGTGTGTGTGTGTGTGTGTGTGTGTGTGTCATGGCATGTAAGGTATGCATGCATGTGTATATGAGATATGAAGTGCATGGTGTGTGTGTGTGTTTTTGTGGTGTGGTGTGTGTGTGGTATGTGAGGTGTGTTTATGCATGTATCTGTGTCTGTGAGATGTATGTTGTATGTGGATATGGATGTGACATGTGTGATTTGTTATACATGAGGAGTGTGTATGTGTGTGTATGTTTGGTGTATGTATATGTTGTGTGTGTGATGTGTGTCTGTGAGGTGTGAGGTATGTGGTGTGTGTATATATGTGTGTATATGAGGTATGAAATGTGTGTGTAGTATGTGTGGTGAGTGCCTATGTGGTTTGTGGTGTGTGCATATGTGAGGCGTGTGTGTATGTGTTATGCGAGGTGTGTGCACATGTGTATGGGTGCTGTGTGTGTTTGTGTTGTGTGTATGCTATGTGTATGTGAGGTATGTGCTGTGTGTGTGTGTGTGTGGTATGTGAGGTGTGTTTATGCATGTATCTGTGTCTGTGAGATGTATGTTGTATGTGGATATGGATGTGACATGTGTGATTTGTTATACATGAGGAGTGTGTATGTGTGTGTATGTTTGGTGTATGTATATGTTGTGTGTGTGATGTGTGTCTGTGAGGTGTGAGGTATGTGGTGTGTGTATATATGTGTGTATATGAGGTATGAAATGTGTGTGTAGTATGTGTGGTGAGTGCCTATGTGGTTTGTGGTGTGTGCATATGTGAGGCGTGTGTGTATGTGTTATGCGAGGTGTGTGCACATGTGTATGGGTGCTGTGTGTGTTTGTGTTGTGTGTATGCTATGTGTATGTGAGGTATGTGCTGTGTGTATATGTGTGTGTGTGTGTGTGAGGTGTGAAGTGTGTGTATGTGGTATGTGTGGTGTATGTGAGGTGTGTGGTGTGTATGTTTGACATGTGGTGTGTATATGTATGTGTGGTGTGTGTGTGTGATATGTGAGCTGTGTGGTGTGTATATTTGGTATGTGAGGTATATGTATGTGTATATGTGGTGTGTGTATGTGCGATGTGTGGTGTGTGTGTGATGTGAGGTATGTGAGGTGTGTGTATGTGTGAGGTATGTAATGTGTGGTATGTGAGGTGTGTATGTATGGTTTGTGTGCTGCGTGTATGTGTGGTGTGTGTATTGTGTGTATATGAGGTCAGACAATTAAACTCGCTAACATCCCAGCAAAAGTGCGGCATACCTCATTGCTGAATATCAGTCGGGTCACCTTCGAAGTACTCCCCCTGGGAAGCTTTGCACCCACACCAGCACCTAGTCCACCCTTCAAAGCAGTTTTGGAACTCTTTTTCTGGAATGGCCATCAGAGCTGTCGTCATATCACCCTTGATGTCCTGAATGGCATCCAAATGTCTTTCTTTCAACATTTCCTTTGTCTTTGGGTAAAGAACGAAGTCACTGGGGGCCAGATCAAGTGAGTAGGGAGGGTGTTCCAATACAGTTATTTGTTTACCGGCTACAAACTTTCTCACAGACAGTGCAGTGTGAGCTGGTGCATTGTGGTGATGCAAGAGCCATGAATTATTGGCAAAAAGTTCAGGTCATCTAACCCTTTCACACAGCCTTTTCAGCACTTCTAAATAGTAAACACGGTTAACTGTTTGTCCAGTTGGTACAAATTCATAATGAATAATCCCTCTGATATCAAAAAAGGTTAGCAATGTTGGTGCAACCAGTTTGCGAACTTAATTGTCAGAACTCGTATGTGTCTGTGAGGTGTGAAGTATATGTGTGGTATGTGAGGTATGTATGTATGTGTTTGTCTGGTGTGTGATACTTGTATGTGAGGGGTGTGATGTGTGTGTGATGTGCAGAATGTGAGGTGTGTGTGTATGTGTATATGTGGTGTGTGTATGTGTGTTGTGTATGGTGTATGTGAGGTGTGTGTATGTGAGGTGTGTGTGTGTATGTGTGGGGTGTATGATGTGTGATATGTGAGGTGTACATGTATGGTGTGTGTGACGTGTGTGGTGTGTGGTGTGTGTGGTGTATGTGTGTGTGGTGTGTGCATGAGTGCATACCTGCATGTGAGGGTGTGTGAGGTGGGAACTGGGTGTCGTTTCCATTTTTCTGAGAAAGTAAGTGCTTAGGTTGAAGTCCAGAGAAGACTGAGTGGAAGAAGCTTCTAGGCCGCAGACCCCAAATCCCACTGGAAAGCTGTGAGGATATGGGGCAAGCAGTGCAAAGAGCCATGTGGTGCTGCGGAGGCAGCTGGGCAAGCAGACGCTGGGCGGTGCAGGCCTGCGGGCGTCCACTCTCCTCTGTACCCTGGGCTGCAACCAGGCTGGCTGGGGGCGACACCCGGTGTGGACAACGCGAGAGCTCCGCACCGCCACATCAGACTGCACCAGCTACCTATTAAAGTGCAGCCCTCTGGCCACCGCCACTGCCTCCACTACCCAGGTCCAACAGGTGTCAGACCCCACCCAGGCTGAACTTCTTCCTACACCATCTCCAAACCCCATGCCTAGCCACATGGGGCCCAGGCTGACCCCCGGGATCCTGTGACCAGATCCGAGGGCGTAGGGCCGTTGCTCCCAAGCTCAGCATGGGTCCAGACACTCACCCTCATGGCAGAGAGGGGCAACACAGCCAGTCTTGGGCAGGGGGGCAATCTCATCGATTTGAGAATGTCTAGAAAAACAGATGGTAATTTGTTGACACTGAGACATTTAAGAGGACAATTACAGTCCTACTGAAAAAGCTTTCTCTAAAATAAGAAAGCACACAGATTCCTCAACTCACAGAAATTGCTGACAGCTTTGTTTTCAACCCAGCAGGAGTAAAAAGAAGCTGACAACTTATTTTTGCAGGTTATGCTCATTCAAGTCTATTTTTAGATCTTTTTCCTAAATAAGTGCACCAGAATAGCATTCACTTAGAAAATCACCATCTGTTCCGAGCAGTGAGCCCATCTCCTGGGGCTTGGGAGGGGGACAGGAGAGGGCATGCCTGGCGGATCGGCCATCCCCACCCACAACAAAGGGGCATTTTCTGTGTCCATAGTGTTGTGAAGGGAGCCCCAACAGCAGTCACTGTTGGCATTTTAAATGTCTATCAAACTACTATTAATATAATTTATTTATAAATTGAGCACAACCAAAAAAATGCCCTTGGCTTTTAAAAGGAACTTCCAATAACCCCTTACATTTAAATAGATTTCTTATAAAAAGGCCATCCCTCCTTACCGTGGCTGTTAGATAAAACATAAACTAGGGAAAAGGGCCAAAGCAGAATGTAATAAAGGCTCTGTCCCCGAGTCCGGGCTTTGACAGTGCTCCTCCCTCCACAGCACAGAGGCCCCTCGGGAGTGACTCACGCTTTTCTATGGAAATGCAGTTGGTGCATGAAATACATCATGACAGTGGGACTCTGACATATGAGTAACAGGCTGCTGAGCACCTCCCAGACCTGGCAGCCACATGTGGCCCCTGGGAGGGCCAGGGTGACAGCAGGCGGTCTGGCGCCCACAGGCTTGACCCGCCCTGCTCAGGTTATATTTAGCCTTCACTAAACTTAGCTCACTCCACCCTCTTGAATAACCTAGATTTAAATGCCATTTTTCTCCTACAGGTCAAAAGAATCCCACAAGGAAGACGGTACATGTAGGTGGTGAGTGATAGATATTGAAGGTGTTATAACCAAGGTAGCAAGCCGGTCACAGTGGACCCCTTTGTAGCAGAGAAGGGCCTGGGGGTGGCCGCCACGTGGTAGCCATTGCTGCTTCTCAGAACTGCCTGTATGCTTAGCCCAGGGCTGGTATTTGTCTCCACAGACAGCCTGTGACCTGCTCACGGCACAGCAAGGAAACCCCCTTTTTCTTCACCATTTCTGGCCTCTCTGAACGTTTTCCAAAATAATTACCAAAATAAAACCATACCCATCACACACACACACACACACACACACACACACACACACACACACAAATACATAGAAAGTCCTTCTTGGGCAAACCAATACTAAAAAAAACCTTCTAAGTGAAGTTACAACACAGGGTTTTGTAACCCACAGTGCAGTTAGTTCATCTGAAACTTGAGGACAAGCCACCTCTTATCTGCGCCTGTTCCAGGAAGCACTTCTGCACTGTGTCCCCGCCCTTCCCAGAGCCAGCTGCACGTAGGCTATAGGCAGCGGCAGGCAGCCTGGGTACTTGCTTCCTGTGCCTTTGGAGCTCCAGAGCTCTGGGAAGCCTCTGAGGTCAATGTTTACCCACCGTTGGCATTCAGTGAAGTGGAGTGTGGAAAGTGAGCACGGACAGGGACCTTCCCAAAGTGAATTCAGTTCGCGAACGCTTCCCCTTAGCAATGAAGTCAGGCAGAGGATGTATCAGGCTATTGGGCTGAAGCGGAAAGGTCTCTTCATAGTACAGTTGTAGCCTGTAAACATGTGTAGACATGGTACTGGCCACATCTCCGTCAACACACTGCCTGCAACTGCCCTCGCATGAAGCAACCTAGTACCGAGAGAACAGCTTACTGTAAAGTTTGCTCTGCGGAGAAAAGGAATCAAGGGCTTCGGGGGAGGTGGCTGGACTCCCCCTCCCTCCTTTCCCTTTCTCATTTTTCTCCTGAGAACATGTGACCGCACTTAACTAACTGGTCTTACATCACTCCAAAATGTCTCACCAAACACACAGGTGTAGTGTTGCATAAACTGTTTAGAAGTGTTCCCGCCTGTAGAAGTTTTATTTAGGGGATATGTGTATTGTTTAGGGAAAGTCCACTGGTGTGACCTGGTCACGTCGTGGCAGAAAGCTAGTACTTCTCCATGCACTGTGGACAGCAGGGCTCTGTTGTCCTCACTGTGATCACTAAGCTCTGTTGAGTGGCTTGCCTGAGAGTAACCGGACATCTAGCATCCTCTGAGAAAACAAATAAAATGATCAATAACAAACACTGCTTATGTGGTGACTTAAGGGGAACCAGCACTGCATTAAACACAACAAACACCCTTACAACATTGGGAAAATTTGGCATATATGTGCCGAGCATATTACTCAATTGGTGGCAACATGGATTTGAAGAACCTTGTGATAACCGAATGGTTTCCTAGGTCTTCTAGCCACAGTGCAAGTGGAAAGGTGAACACACAAATGCATTAATAACCCAGAGACACAGGCACGTGGACCTGCCCACTCATATTCCACGCAGCCATCTGCTGTCATTACTAACCAGGTGTGATGGACGCCTGCTGCTTTGTCTCCCGCCCTCCAGGCCTGGAGTCCTACCCAGAGCCCCAGTTATATAATAGCACCTCATCTCGGCCCCAGGGCCCAAGTCCTCCCCACATGCCTCTAGGTGCAGTGGAGGTGAGATCACCTTGCTCTTGGCGGGAAGACTGAGAACACGCAAGCTCAGCACTGCCAGGGGGCACATTGTCTTCTGCATGGAGAAGCTGGTTGGCAGGAAAGGGAGAGACTGGAGAAGGTGGGGACCACAGGTTAGTTGTTCTTGAAGCTGGCTGGTCAGTGAATTCCCTTTTCCTGTCCAGTTTAGTTCAAGTTGGATTTGGCACCAAAAGGGTTCCGACACAGGCCTTGGTGTCTTGTCCTGACCACTCCCCCTCCATCGAAGTTGAACCCCTTCCCTGACATGGGACTGTGTTCCTTACGTAAATGGCTAACTTAGGTCCTTGCAGAAGGGGCCACATGCTGAAGTGCATAGTAACCCTGTCACCCTCTTCTTTGTTGCTCTAAGGCAGACGTCAGTAAGCTGAGGTCTAGAGAGAACAGAATCACAAACAAACTGAGAGGCGAAGCCATTAGATTCCACCCAATCCAGATTCAAAACCAGTCATTTGACAAGAATCATGTAATTGATTAGAGAGTGGACTGCCATCCATTAAATCTACAAAAAGCCAAATGCAGTTTTAAGGGGTTTCTCCTCAGCCCCTGATAAGCTCTAAGGCCTTGAACAACAGCACTAACACAAGTGAACTAGTGAGGGGTCAAGAAGTTCATGAAGAACTTCTCGCCAGTGACCCTCCATGGAAAAACCCTCTCAGCAGGAACCTGGGTGGGGAGGTTGGCTAAGGATGTAATCTACTGTCAGGGAACTGGGTCAAGGAATGGATGCCTGCCAGCCCTGCCATGTCCCTTCCTATGACACAGAATGTGTCGACTAGAAAGCTCTGTGTGTTTTGTCCCCATTTGTAACCGAGATCCCCCCCTTACTAGGAACAATGTGTTGAGGTGGCTGAACAGCAGGATATCACAGGCTACCTGGTTCTACAGGGTCATACTCGGCCTCAAGAGCCGTGGACATGACCTAGAGGTATGGGGTTAGAGCTGGGTGCTGTTGATGGGGTGACTCTTAGCAGGACATTACTTTTGTGGATGTACAAGGAGGCAATGCTTTACGGCAAGTGGGGGCATCTTGGGGAAAAGATAATTGGTTGAGTGAAGGTTGGCCCTCGGTGACTGCTGTAAGTTTTCAAGCCAAAATAGCAGCCCTTCCTCCTGTTGAAAAGGTCCGCCTCCTTCAATCACAGCCCCGACTTCTGTAGCCACAGAGAGGACATGTGCTCTAGCGAGGCCCTGCAGAGCCCTCTCCTGGGAGACTCTGAGCGGGAGCTGAGTGAAGAGCGCTCCTCTTGCTCCCTCGTGGTGAGGCAGGCAGCTGGGGGCTTCCATCAGTGCAGCCAGTCCATAGGGCCAGGCCCAGAGGTCGAAACCCACATGAGAGAACATGTGACGAGAAATGTAGTGTGTTCTACAACCCTGAGACCCTGGCTCCAGGGATCCCTGAGGGTGCTGCTCCCTGTCCCCCAGAGCTCATGCTAAGAGTCATGATGCTTCCCTTTGCCTAAGCTATTTGGCTTGATTTCCTGTCACTCACAATGAAGGCTCTTAATACACGAACAATTTCAGACTGTACTCAGCTGATAAGATCTGAACATCATCAATAAAATCAGAATTTCAGTTTACCTTTCTAGTTATGTGAAATCAGTAGCAAATTCACAGTGACTCTCCATCATACATGGAGGTCTGAGAATCATATCTTTGTAGCCCGAAAAATGTTTAATAAAAACAACTGTCTGTTCACTATTTAGTTCACAAGATGGAGCACTGTCCAATAGATCTGACATTTTCGCAGTAAATTAGAATACATAAAAGTAAACCTGGTGTATGCTAGATGAGTGTTCGCACATGAACCGATGTCATGGAATTCCCACTCCTAAGAAGAATCCTAAATAGTTTTCGCAATTTCACTCAGTGGCTTTAAAACAGTTGTTAATCATACACACATGAAAAAGTCAAAACACATTTGGTTATTTCTGAAGCACATTTTTGAGCTCATATTTGAGCTCTGTTTGAATCTCCCGTATCTGTGTGATGAAAGTTATGTCACAAAGTTAATCATTCCCAGGATCCTTGCAGGAAAACCTTCTTGTGCAAGCAGCCATTAATCAGTGAGCGTAACATTGCCTAATGTGTTGTGCAGCACGTGGCAGGGCACCAGCACCCACGGCTGTATAACGCAGGCCAGGGGTCGTGCCTCACTTTGACCTGTTTTGAAGCAGAACTGGAAGCAAGTGACGCATGCTTCCTGCCAACAGTCATTTATTGCCAATAATTAAGTTGGATGATATGGCAAGCTAGAGAGTTCAGTTCCTTCTGAGTCCTAAAGAGAAGAATCTTTGAAGTGCCTGGTTTCTGGCACCGTGTTGTGGCTGGCTCCGGTATGTTACTCTTGATCATTATAAAAACTACCCATTAAAACTGAAATCAAATATTTTGCTCAAGTGGTTCCTGGCATGTATACTAGAAACAATAGACATAGCCCCACAATAAGATTATTTTGTACATAAGAAAAGAAAAGGAAAAGGTCAAAGACACTGGAGCCAAAGACATACACATAATACATCAAATCTCAATTCATCATGTTTGATGTTCTTGAGCAATAATGTGAGCGAGAAACTATTACTTAATCTTGCCAGTATTATCCAAAGAGAACACTTGCGAAATACTTAAGACAAATATGCTGTAATTATTACATGAATAAAGAGCCTGTGTAGCATAAACTCTTTTTGTAACATCAACACAGATTCTAGTGGAGGAGACCAGTAATTAGCCAAGGACACAACAATGGCCACTGTGTATGAGCGGCGCTAAGAGTTAACAGTGCCAACAGGACTGTTGTTTTCAATAACACCTTAATTGAAAAATTCTTCTGAAACTTAACCAAGGGCCAATTGTACATTCCAGTAACTAACTAATATATCTGGTTCCCTAGCATATTTTAGAAAAAAATAAATCATCAAATTTCATCTTGATTATTTTCATTTTACTTTTTTTTTTAGAAAAGGACTCTTGGATTCCATCACTAAACTCTTACTGTACTTGAAATTCTGTCTAAGATCTGATAAGTTCAAACTAATTAACTGTTTTGTCATCATAATCTTAATGTCCAACAGTGGAACAACAGTATGGAAGAAAGGTGTATACTTTTCCTAAAACATAAAACACATAAATGCTAAGATTTCAGTAATTAACTTGATTTTTATTTCTTGCATTCTGCATTTATGGATTTTGATTTATGGCTATTAACTTAGCCACTGGTTGTTGAATGAACACAAATCCTCCACAGACTACACCAACCTCATGACAAGGCAAGGGTAGCTTCAGCTAGAATAACAAATTTGTTTCCTGGGCCTATCCTTAGAGCACACATTTAAAAGACAACATAACAATAAACTTCATTCTTCTTTGACTGCAAATAAACTTTATATTTAAGAAGTAAGGTATAACAAACATTTGGGGATGTAATAATAATAAATATAATGTTATTAATATTAGTAATTAACAATTAATATACTGTTATATTATTATTCAGTAAACATCAGTTTTGATGTGCCAGAAGTGAGAAAGCTACTCTGAACACCTTTTTATCAATAACATCCCATTCATTAGAATCATCTGAAAGGATGATCTCACTGGAAATGATGCAGTAAGAATCTCCAGAAATCTGCTCCTCTGTATAAGCAATGAGAACACTGGCAATAATTGTCAAAATCAACTTTTGTAGAACTCTGGAAATCAACCAAAAGCTTGCAATAATCTGAGGAGCATTTATTCAAGAAAAATGACTGAATCTCAATAAAAACATAAAGGTCTGTGACATTTTAAATGGCCGTGTATCCAGTTCCCTTTCCCAAACTCCTTGTAGAACTTGAGAACCAACAACCTCAAAGTCAGGGTTGCCATGACCTATCACTCTGTACCTTCCCCAAAGCTCTGTTCCCAGAAATTTGTCATTATCTAACCTGTTTGGCAGGTCCCTGGAGACTCAATCCATGGGAAAAACCCCCACTCACAGGGCTTGTCTTTATCTGACCTGACTTAGAGTTCTCTCACTGTGAATAGCTCTTTCCACAGGGCATTTTTGGAAAACAACCAGTGACAGTCGTTTAGCCTCAGAGTAGCCTGAGACAGTGATAACAGTTGGCGCAAATAAGAAGGTGACCAAAACGCTTACAAGGAGAAACTAGGGAATGAGATATCTGTAGTGGGCTATGGGAAGCTCTGATATAGTCCTGGAATGTAGAAAGCCACAAGCTTGTGCACACTCAGAAAAGACCTCGAAGGCCTGAATCTCACCTCTGGCTGACCTTGAGGCTCTGCACAAAAAAGAAATGAAGGCAAAGGCAAGATTGCCAATTGCCTGACAAAACACTGAAGGCATACCCTCAATATGAGCAAAGAGCCCCTCTTCTAGCTGGAGACTTACTAGTTCAAGGAATTTAAGAAAATCTCGGTCCAATTATCAGCTGACCATTAAATTACCCAAGCAGGGACTTCAGTGGCCATTCACAACAAAGAATACAGAATCAATTTAGGCAAGTCGATACATAAACAAAGAGCAACAGTAACAAACAGCAACCACAAACGGGGGAAAGGGAGGCAAGAATCTGATTTCCTGAGTTGCCATATTATATTATTTAACATGTCCATTATTCAACAAAATATTATAATACATGCAAAGAGATAAGAAAGTGTGACCCATATAAGGAAAAGAAGCAACTGATAGAAACTGTTCCTGAAAAGGTCAAGACAGACATCAAACTTACTAGAAAGTCAGTTATTTTAAATATGTTCAAAGAACTAATGAAAAGTGTGAGAACATATACCACCAAATAAGGGATATTAATAAAGAGAAATGGTGAAAAAGAACCAAAGAACAATTCTAAACTTGAAAATGCAATTGAAACAAAAATGCACTAGATGGTCTCAAGAGCAGATTTGAGATGTCAGAAGAATCAGTAAACTTGAAGACATATCAATACAAATCATCAAATCTGAAAAGTAGACAGAAAAAAAGATCAAAGGGAAAGGAACAGAGCCTCAAAGACCTGTACAGTACATTCAAGTGTACTAACATATGCATAATGGGAATTCCAGAGGGAGAAGAAAGGGTACAAAGAATATTTAAAGAAATAATGGCCAAAAATTTCCCTAATTTGACAAAAGACATGAATCTACACACCCAAAAAGCCACATGAAATCTAAGCAACATCAACTCAAAGAGATCCACACCAAGATACATTATAGACAAATTGCCAAAAGCCAGAGAGGATCTTGAAAGCAAGAAAGGAGTGACTTCAGAAGGGATCCTCTGTAAGTTTAACAGCCGATTTCTCATTAGAACCCATACAAGCCAGAAGGCAGTGTGATGACGTATTCAAAGTGCTGAAAGAAAAAGACTGTAAACCAAGAACCCTATATTTAACAAAATTATCCTTCAAAAATGAAGGAAACATTAAGACATTCTGAGATAAACAAAAACTGAGAGAACTTATCACTAGCAGAACTTTCCTACAAGAAATATCGTAAAGGGAATCCTTCAGGTTGACATGACACTAGAGAGTAATTCAAATCCACATGAAAAGAATAAAGTGTACTGGTAAAGGTAACTACATATATAAAAGACAGTATAAATGTAATTTTCACCTGTAACTTTTTTTCTTCAATCAGAATTAAAAGACAACTGCAGGGTTGGCCCGGTGGCTCAGGTGGTTAGAGCTCCATGCTCCTAACTCCAACGGCTGCCGGTTCGATTCCCACATGGGCCAGTGGGCTCTCAAGCACAAGGTTGCTGGTTCAATTCCTCGACTCCTGCAAGGGATGGTGGGCAGCGCCCCCTGCAACTAAAATTGAACACGGCACCTTGAGCTGAGCTGCCGCTGAGCTCCTGTATGGCTCAGTTGGTTGGAGCGCGTCCTCTCAACCACAAGGTTGCCAGTTCAACTCCCACAAGGGATGGTTGGCTGTGCCCCCTGCAACTAGCAACACAACTGGACCTGGAGCTGAGCTGTGCCCTCCACAACTAAGACTGAAAGGATAACAACTTGAAGCTGAATGGCACCCTCCACAACTAAGATTGAAACGACAACAACTTGACTTGAAAAAAAGGCCTGGAAGTACACACTGTTCCCCAATAAAGTCCTGTTCCCCTTCCCCAATAAAATCTTAAAAAAAAAAAAAATGTGTAATGTTACCAACATCTCATTAGAGACTCAAGAGCCCAGGGTTTTTTACTGGAAGCCAGTCATGTAGGCATACCCCCTGCTTGGCCAATACCTAAATTCTATATTCCAAAAGGAAAATAAGTGTTCAGCATAAACCATATTGTTTGTACAAACAGTTGAATCGACTCTTATCAGTTCTGGAAATGGTGGGAACCTTCCAAAATCCAAGTTCTCAAATGCAGGCCAAGGGCCAACACTCCAATCAGTTCTTCCCAGGGATAGTAGTTCAGACCTGCTATGCTCTTTTCCACAAACAGCATATCAAAACTTATGGGATGCAACTAAAGCATGCTTAGAGAGACATATATAGCTACATATGCCTTTATTAAAAAGATCTCAAATGAATAACCTAACATTTCACCTTAAGAAAGTAGAAAAATAAGAGCAAAGTAAACCCAAAGCAAACAGAGGGAAGGATATAATACAAATTAGAAAGAAATAAATGAAATAGAGAACAGAAAAACAATAGAGAAAAATTAACAAAATGAAATGTTGGCTCTGAAAAAATCAACAAAATTGACAAACCTAGCTATACTGACCATGAAAAAAAAGAGAGGAAGACTGAAATACCAAAAGCAGGAATAAAGAGGGGGACCTTGTTACTGACCTGATAGAAATAAAAAGGATTACAAAGGAAAACTATGATCAATTTTATATGAACTAATTAAATAACTTAGATGAAATAGAAAATTTTCTAAAAAGACACAAACTATAGAAACTGACTCAAGAAGAAATAGAAAATTTATACAGAGTTATAAGAAGGGACTGAATTAGCAATCAAAACATTTCCAACAGAGAAAATCCCAAGTCCAAATGGTTTCACTGGTGAATTCTACCAAATGATTACAGTGGAATTAGCACCACTTCTACATAAACTCTCCTAAAGAAAAAAGAGACGGGAACACCTCCTCCTAAATTATTCTATGAAGTCGGTAATACACTGATATTCAAACCAGACAAAGACATTTCAAGAAAAGAAAACTAAACAACAATATTCCTTATAAACATAAACCCAAAATAGTAGCAAGCCACATCCAGCAGAATTAGAAAAAGGAGTATAGATCATGAACAAGCAATTTATCCCAGGAATGTAAGGTTGGTTTAATATCTGAAAATCAATGTAATAACTATATCAAAAGAATAAAAAACAAATACATGAACAAATCAGTATATGCTGGCATAAGGATAGACAATGAAATAGAATTGAGAGTGTAGAAATAAACACTTACATTATGTTTAACTGATTTTTGACAAGGTTACCAAGACAATACAATGGAGGAAAGAATAGTCGTTTCAACATATGGTGCTGGGACAACTGGATATTAACATGCAAAAGAAGAAAGTTGGACCATACCTCACACCATATATAAAACCCAAAATGGATAAAAAGTCAAAATGTAAAAGCTAAAGCTATAAAACTCTTAGACAAAAACATAAATCTTTATCACCTTGGATTAAGCAATGGTTTCTCAGATATGACACCAAAAACACAACCAACAAAGACAAAATAGATAAACTGAATTTCATCAAAATTGAAAACTTTTGTGCTTCAAAGGACACCATCAAAAAAATGAAAAGAGCCCAGAAGAGAAAAGATTTGCAAATCATATATCCACTAAGGGATTTGTATCCAAAAGAACACTTACAACTCAATAATGAAATGACAAATAACCCAATTAAAAATGAGCAAAGGGTTTGAACAGACATTTCTCCAAAGAAGATATACAAATGGCCAACAAGCCCATGAAAAGATGTTCAACATCACCAGTCACTAGGGAAATGCAAATCAAAACCACAATGAGCTAGCACTTCACACCCACTGAATGGGAACAATCAAGAAGAAAGTCAATAATAAGTATTGGTGAGCATGTGAAGTTAGAACCCTCATATATGCTGGTGGCAATGTAAAATGGTACAAGCACTTCAGAAAACAGTTTTTCAATTCCTCAAAAAGTTAAATATAAAGTTGTCATATGATACAGTAATTCCACTTCTAGGTATGAGGTGTGATGAAAAACTACGGTGAATGTTTACATTAAATAAATTTATTACAGCAAAAGACACATTGCCATTAATTCCCTTCAAAATACTCCACCTTCCTTCGAACATACTCATCCCATTGTTCTTACCACTTTCTGAAGCAGTTCTGGAAGTCCTCTTTCCTGAGTGTCTTTAGTTGTGCTGTCGTGGCTGCCTCGATGTCCTGAATCGATTCAAAACTTTTACCTTTCAAGGTCATTTTGACTTTGGGGAAGAGTCAGAAGTCGCATGGTGCCAGATCCAATGAATAATGTGGATGAGGACACACCGTAATGTTTTTATTTGACAGAAATTGCTGTACCAGAAGCAATGTGTGACACAGAGCGTTGTCATGATGGAGGATGATTTACAGCACACTTTAAAACACACCTTCTCTCAACCATAGCTCACACCTGACTGCACCCAACAAGTTGAAACTTGTCACACACTGTTACTAAGGTTCGATGTGCCATTTCCCATATCCCCTCCTTTCTGTTGGATGGCACTTGGCAGCAGCCTTCACCGTAGTTTGTGATCACACCTCGCATATACCCAAGAGAAATGATAATATATATCCACACAAATATTTGCACACACATGTTCATAGCAGCATTATTATAAAAGCCCAAAAGTGAAAACAACCCGTTGATGAATGGATAAACAGAATGTGGTGTGTACATACAATGGGATATTGTTAGCCATAAAAAGGGATGAAGTACTGATACACGCTGTGCCATGGATTGAAAACATTATGCTAAGTGAAAAAAGCTAGACAGAAAGGCTATGTATTATACGATTCTATTTATATGAAATTTCCAAAGTAGGCAAATCCAGTGACAGAAAGTAGACTAGTCGTTGTCAGAGCTGAGAACAGTGGAGTGAATGCCCATAAGTGCAGAGCTTCTTTCTGGGGTGATGAAAATATTTTGGAATTAGACAGTAGTCATGGTTGCAGAACTCTGTGAATATACTAAAAGCCCTGAATTGTACACTTGAAAGGGTAACTTTTATGGTATGTGAATTGTATCTCTTTTTTTAAAATCACCAAGGTGGCTTTTTCCTCAATACTGATTCCAGGGCTCCAAAACCAGAATAAATTCAGAAGCAATGGACTGGAACCCAAAAATGCATCCTGAAGATACCTTTTCCAGTTGCGAGCACTTTGGGAATCTGTTCTCTGGTTTGATGAAAAGACAAGATCAGGTTTTCTTACAGACGTGGCCTCCATTCCGCCTCTGCTGAAAGTCACAGAGCAAGAGAGGGAGGGCCTGGCCCAGCCCAGGACTTGGCTCCTCTTCCTGGTTCCCTTAACCACGACACCTCTCCTTACGTTCACTTACTAAGACTAGTCTATCCCTGGGAGTAATTGGGTACAATTTAAAAGGTCAGGGCTATCGAGTTTTTCAGAAAATTCAACATACATTTTCATATCTACACAGACAGACATTTTTTACTCCGCACGTAGTGTCTGAGAGATCGTGCCCCATACCAGCGCAGTGGAAGGGCTTGATACCTTGTTAGTCTTTGTAGAAGAATGGCTTGACAATCACAAGTCACACATCCAGTCCCACAAGGACCAGAGGTACAGAAAGTGCATTTTGATGTTATGTGCAGACTTCTCTTGTGTTCTGGAAGAGTCCAGTAGAGCCACTGACAGGTAATGAGAATAAATACACCAATCACACCCTTCTAAGAATTAGAATTTCTTTCCACCAAGTCAGATGTGGGCTGTCATTTCCTGTGTTTTGTGGCATGTCACACATTTTTAACACCTGTATTTTTAAAGCGCTCAAATTTTGGCCACCCGTGAGAAAGTTCTAGGCTTCATAAAAAGTGTGTTTCAGAAAAGAGTTCACAGACAACTCACAATAAATGTTAGTCAATGCAGGAGAGGCTACGAGTATGAACTTCTGCTGCCTGCCAAACTGCTCCTCACTTTCTGTAAACTACACAAAGGTTTCATTCAACGTGGTGCAGAGGCTGAAAGTGAAAGTGACTCAGATTATTTTCAAAAAGGTCAAGACAGTGCATTTGCCCCACTTTCAAATTCTTCTGAGCCTTTCCCTGTGAACCGCACCGCTGGAGGAGAGTAGTCCCCAGCTGTAAGTTGACACCATGGTGATTTTACTATTCCTCTCCTACGCGTTCAGGGCCCACTCTGTGAAATGGGCTCAGGGGACTGCATTTAGGAATGTCTTACACAGCAGTCTTTGAACCGCCTCAGGACTGACCCCGTCAGTGAGCTGTGGGCGTCCCTTCAGGGCGGGTCCTCCAGCATCTCCTCTGCCCGGGAAGCAGCCAGGCAGCCTGTGGAAGCCCACAGGGTGATGAGAAAATGGGCTGCTTTGCTCGGGGCAATGTGCCCACCCTGCCCTCAGAACTGCTACTATAAACATGGCCCTCAGACACGGTCATCTTTCTTACAATGTTAAAAGAACTACTGGTTACACTATTTTCCCCAATAGCCCGGTAGTCGTGATCCAGACCCTCCTTAGATGGATGCGCTGCGTGCGCCGCGGCCCAAGCGCCGCAAGGTGAGCAGCGTTCGGGGTGACGCACTTCACATGCACTCGGCCTGCGTCCCGCTGAAGGGGTGCCATCCGCGGGGCTTCTGGGCCAGAGCCGCCGTCTGGGGCTCTGTCCCGGGCCGCCCCTGCCTTCACGGCCCGCGGAGAGTCTGCGTCACAGCCCCCCTCGTGACAGCCGTCCTCACCTGTGTGTCTGGACAAACACACGGCAAGCAGCACCGGAGTGCTGGGGGCGGGCCTTGGCTCCCTCCCCCACGGAGTCCCCGCGCCACACTGCGGTTCTACTGGAGGCCCGGCGTCTCTCACCTCCTCTGCCCAGGCTCCCAACGGGCCCCTGCACTGGACGTGGTCTGAAGCCCACTTCCCTGTCCCGAGAGGTCTCTTCTGAAACACGCAACAAGTAAAACGTCACCACCACATCCATCCACAGAAGACGACTTCCCTTATGATAAAGCCTCTGCCTGGACAATCTGCTCTGTCGTTGCGGTGATTATGAACAACTACTGGATCCTTTACAGGCGAGGAAACAGACTTGCGGGCTGAGATGCTTTGCCCGAGATCTCGCCGCTGCTTTCAGAAGAGTTGAACCTTGACCAAAACGCTCCTGCGTGCTTTCCAGTGAATCTATAACCACCTGAAAGTGTGACACTGAGAAGTGAATACAATACTGAGTCTGACCAGTGCGGTACAGGATGCTGGTCACACTCCCCCAAAAGAAGGACGAGGTGCTCTTGACCCACACCTGCTTCCTTTTTGTGTAGGTATGGCTACTGAACTATGAGTCCTCACACTCTCGCACTGGCGTGTAGCTCTGAATGCAGAACGCCCGCCACTGAGCCAGCACATCTCACTTTTTAAACTGTCAGTTGACAAACCCATTTCCTAAGCTTCTGAATGCTGGATATGGACATGCAGGTGAAGCGCCCAGTTAGAGGAGGTACCGAGCAGGCGTTGCTGTAACCCCCACACTGCCTGCCCCTCTCATCAGATCATTTGATACACTGTTAGCTTCTTTCTAAGTCACCAGAAAACTGCTGAACCCATCAGGGCAAAGGTTGACACACATGGGTCCGTAGCCTGGGGTTGTGTTGCTGGGCTGTTTTCAGGCTGAAGAGTGATGATAAGTCAGGGCCCTGGGTTCACCTCCTGACTATCCCCCACCTGCAGTCAGGTTCTGCTCCCAGAATAATCAGTGCCTCTTCTTGGGGATGCTGGAAGAGAAAATACACTGGAGCATGTAAACACCTGTAGGCATCTCAGGCTTCATAAATGGTAGTCGTTATTATGTTAACAATGCCAGCCCCAATTCTCTTATCTTACTCACATTAGTAGCCTCAATGATCTTGTCCAAGTGTTTCCTTCAATCAAAACACACCACATACTGCTGTTTTCTGTACTACACAAAGGGATCCACAAGCTGGTGGCTGAGCTCACTTTGCTGCCCCAGGGAACTTCCCCCTCACCACCTACAAGGGCCTCTGCGTGCACCTGTCCGTCACCTGTCCCAGGGCTGACTCTGACCAGCCCAGAGGTGCGCACCTTGGTCTGTCCTTGGCACCGTTTTCTCAGGCTGCCCTGAGAATTAGCCTGAAAAGCAAACACTGCACACCACGCTGTCTGAAGATCAGGAGCTACCCCTCTAAGGGACAGTTGAATTTCGGGAGGTTCCCAAGGAAAAGGACTGTGAAATCCAAAGGAAGGCATTTGAAACAGCGGGTTTTTAGGGCTGAGACCTGCAGGTATTTTTAGCAGAGGGTTCAGTCCCCCTAGCCCCCAGTCACAATCTGTAGCCTGTTTCATCACTGTAGAAAAGTGTTCTTGTTTTACCAAATTACCAAATAACTTTAAGATGCTTTTCTCCCTTTTATAACACATGTATAGCTATTCTTTAAAATAATTTCTATTGCTGTTTTGATAAAGTCCAATAAATGCTGACATTCACATCAGTTACTATTTAACTAGATGGGTAGACAAATAAGAACAGCATGATTAAATATTAAAAACATCTGCCTGCCAGGAATTTTGAGCCCAAATCAGAGCCATGTAGGGTCTATCACAGGAAAGGGAAATAAGGTCCAGCAAGGAAAAGCGTCCATGGCCAACCAGCTGAGTCTGTAGGCAAAATATATTTTCTGTAAGTATGAAACCCATGAAATGACACCGACTACTCCAGTCCACACACAAAGCACTCTTCTAAGCGCTGTCAGAAAACTAACATTTTGTGATAAGCCAATTTTTTGACAGCTAGAAAAGAAAAAAAAAGAAAAAAGGACTTGATTGACAGGAAAACCAGATCGTCTTACTGAAAACAACACAAATTTGAAATGGTCCTTTAAATCACAGAAATGAGTCACAGGAAATCTGAGTCTTATTTTTGCCATGTATGTAACTCTTATCTCAGAATATCTGTAAATTGGAGACTTCTTTTTTTCTCTCAAAGATGTGATAAATTAACCAGCACTAAATTACTTCAGGACCAGTTGGTCTCATGCTCTGAGATAACGAGCAATGTTTTTCCCCTGAATCGCTGGGTTCATCACCCTCCTCTCAGTTTTCTTTGACTTCATCTAAACATATGGACATATCCACTGACATTTCCAGTTTGCGTCAGTTTGACGTGGTTTTATGGTTTTGGTGTAAGGATGTGCAAACAGCGTGGGCAGGAGGAAAACAAAAGTTGCTGCTCACCGGCCACCCCATGCAGGCACCCTCTCCATGCCTTCCCCCCGAGGAGGGACAGGACTTCCATCCAAGCACCAAGCCACTGGAACCAGGCCCCCCAGCAAGACCTCTGCTGAGGAGAAAACAAAGTGAAAGGCAAACGTCTACACAGATGCGCTTCTCTTGCTACAGTGTGTCTGTAACATTGGAAGAATGATGTCTGCTTTCTGATGCACTCTCCCACTTAATCAGAACATGTTAGGAAATTCAATGGCACTCAGTTGGCATCAGACTATGACTCCAAGATAAGAGACAAGTCACTGAGCATACGCTTCCTAGCTTTTCCTCATTATCACACTTACTACTTACTCAGTTAAAATGGAAGTGGCATGAACATGTCACAGACAGAACAAAACGGTCCTGACACCTTTGAAGGACTATGACAAGAATCAACACGTTATTTGCAAATTATCCTCCATGAAATGAGTGGTTCAAGTTTCTCAGTCAAGTGTACACACCACATGATAGAATCAGCAGAGAGCTGAATGTGAGTTTTAATAACTCCTTTCATGATGTCATCAGCTGAGCAATCGTCACAGATCTGCAGTGTCAGCAGGGAGGGTGACACCTGCACTCGTGGAGCGCAAATACACAGTGAGTACAGCCCGTTGGCAGGGTGAGGATGGGGAGTGGAACTTCAGCTGATGGCAAGTGCATGCTTGCCTCTTTCAACGTTTTGAGAGTTCACTTTCCCAAATTAAAAAATAAGTTTCAGTGATTTTAAAAATGTGAAATCTATATGCTTTCCAAGAGCAAGGAGACCTGGTGCTGAGTGGGAGTGCAGCGACTGGGCAGTCCCCAGTGGAACCTGACCCCCCCCCCCATAAGGAAGCACAGCTGCAGTGTTCAGGGGTCACTGGGCGCTCCGGGCCCACAAATAATGTGGCATAGGGCCCAGAAAAGTGGGATTATCCAGCGCTGCCGGGCTCAGCCCAGGACAGTCAGAAGGAATAAACCAGAATAAAAATGAATAAAAATAAAGGCACTGAAATTCGTTTAGAAAGCTGTAATGTTCTCCTCCCTTTTCACTCAATTCTAGAGGTCACTATGCCCGGAACACTTGCTACCTGCCCCTTGCCCCAGCCAAGGCTCTATCAACTCTGACCAGCCCGGGGCTCTCCCATGTCCGGCTGCTGTGCCTGGCCAGACGTGGGAGAAAGGGTTGTTGTAGTCACCACCCATCCTTACTGAAATCAGGTGCCAGTAGCAGGTGGGGGGCAGAGCAACAGAGGACAGGCTGCATGTCCCTCTTAATCCAACCCCAAGCCATGTCCATGGGCCAACCCTGAAGACCGTTTTCTTTCTGGGTTAGGCCAGAAGGCCAGGTCTGAGCAGTACCATGGGCAGGGCCTCCAGGTGGCCTCCAAGGCCTCTGCCCCAGTCTCTGATTGGATTAGTTCTCTAGTGTCCACTGTATTCTAAGACTATGTAAAGGGGTCACTTGATAGAGAGAACCAGCATGGGAAGGCAGTTTCTTCAAAAATCCTATATGCTATGCTTTATTCAATTCAAAAATAGGTAAGAGAAAAATTCCCAAGTTTTCTTTTCACTAATTTTATTTATATTTGGTAGATTTCACTCAGAGTGTCTGTCAATTAATTCCGTCTTGTCTGAGATGTACCTGCATGTGCATGTGTGTATAATCCCTTAGAAACTTTATTTGGTGCAACTTCATATTTTTGGTATATAGAAATAATTTTATTTTCGTATTGCAGCACAGTAGACATACAATCAACATTATTTCCTAGGTTGTGCAATATATAAATTATTCACATTAAAAAATTAAGAACAGAAAGCCTCATATGCAGGAAATATTTTAAAATGTCTAATTTTGAATCTGTGTTTTGACATTATACACTACTAGCTTTATAAATCTGAATAAATACATGATACACATTGGAACAAAGTATACATAGATGCTTAATTCAGCGAACAGCTAACTCGCTCTTCACTTTGGTCATTGGGATTCCAGGCGCTGAGGCATAGTGGATCTGAAAGAGACTTCCAGAAGTACGTTTATTACACTGGCATTTTAAACATTTCTGTTCTTCTATTCTCCTTTATAGCGAGGGGACCTTTTCTCCTTAAAAGCCAGAAGACCTTCTAGTCTGTCTTTCGTTGGAATAGTCTAAGAGAAACAAAACATTATGTTATCTGCATGAAAAAGTAAAAACAACTGTAAAAGTTTAACAAGCTTTATCTAAGAAAACTAATCTAAAATTTTTAAATCTAGTCATCTGAACAATTCTATCACCAAATTTATCATTCTAACTCCAAATATGCTTCCCCCCCATTTTGAATATACTTTAAAAAATTAATAGGCTTTATTTTTAGATAATTTTAGGTTTACAAAAAAAATTGAGCAAAAGTTCAGAATTCCCACAGACACCCACAAGACCTCCACCAATTCCTCTAATATTAACATCTTGCATGAGTGTGGTACATTTGTTACAAATGAACAAATATCGATATATTATTATTAACTAAAGTCCGTATTTTATATTAGAGTTCCACTGTGTTGTATATTTCATGGATTTTCACAGATGCATATCATGTACCCATCATTAGTGTCATACAGGATAGTTGCACAGCCCTAAACATCCCTTATGCTCCACCTATTCATCCCTGCCCGTTGCCTCCTCCAAAATGTCATATAGTACATAGCATTTTCAGATGGAATTCTTCACTGAGCAATATGCATTTAAGGTTCCTTCCTGTTTGTTTGTGGCAGGATAATTCATTTCCCTTTATCCTGGAATAATACTCCATTGTACAGACGTATCACAATTTATCCAGTCACCTAGTAAAGGACATCTGGGCTGCGTTTGAGTTTGGCAATTATGAATAAAGCTGCTACAAACACTGGTGTGCAGGCTTTTGTGTGGTCATACAAGGTATGATCAAACACTATGGTGAAGTTTAAATTAAAAACAAAATTTATTACAGTGAAAGACACACTGCCATTAATCCCCCTCAAAATACTCCTCTTGCTTTGAAAACATTTATACCATCATTCTTGCCACTTTCTGAAGCAGTTCTGGAAGTCCTCTTTCCTGAGTGTCTTTCGTTGTGCTGTCGTGGCTGCCTCGATGTCCTGAATCGATTCAAAACTTTTACCTTTCAAGGTCATTTTGACTTTGGGGAAGAGCCAGAAGTCGCATGGTGCCAGATCCAGTGAATAAGGACACACTGTAATGTTTTTATTTAATAGAAATTGCCGTATCAGAAGCGATGTGTGACATGGAGCCTTTCCATTATGATCACAAAATATGGTGAATGCTGCTGCCAAATGCCATCCAAAGGAAAGGCAGGGATCTTCAATATGGGAAGCGGTACAATGAACCTTAGTAACAGTGTGTGACAAGTTTCAACTTGTTTGGTGCAGTCAGTCAGGTGTGAGCTACGGTTGAGAGAAGGCGTGGTTTAAAGTGTGCCTAAATCATCCTCCATCATGACAACACTCCGTGTCACACATCACTTCTGGTACAGCAACTTCTGTCAAATAAAAACATTACAGTGTGTCCTCATCCACCTTAATCACCATGCGACTTCTGGCTCTTTCCCAAAGTCAAAATGATTCAGGACATCAAGGCAGCCATGACAGCACAACTAAAGACACTCACGAAAGTGGACTTCCAGAACTGCTTCAGAAAGTGGCAAAAATGATGGAACAAGTGTGTTCGAAGTGAGGGGGAGTATTTTGAGGGGAATGAATGGCAATGTGTCTTTTACTGTAATACATTTTTTAAATTTAAACATTCACATTCTTTAATCACACTTCGTAAGTCTTCAACTCATTTGGGTAAATACGTAAGAGCAAGGTTGCTGGATCATGTCGTAAGACTATGTTTAGCTTTGTATGAAATGGCCAAATTATGGTATCTCGTTTTTATTTGCATTTCTTAATTAACATATGATATGGAGCATCTTTTCTTATGCTTATTTGCCCTCTGTATATCTACTTGATGAAGTGTCTGTTCAGATCTTTTACCCACCTTTTAATTGGTTATTTTCTTATTGTTGAGTTTTAAAAGTTCTCTGTATGTTCTGGATACAAGTCCTTCATCAGATAAGTGTTTTGCAAAAATTTTTCCCCAGTCTTTTTATTATATGTGCTGCCGAAGCGAGCACAATCCCGTCTTTTTATTCTCATCACCGTCATTTGCAAAGAAGTAGTTCATCAATATTTTTCTTTCATAGATTATACTTCTGTTAGTGTATCTCAAAAGTCTTTGCCAAACCCAAAGTCACCTAGATTTTTTATCATCCAGAAGTTTTACAGTTCATCTTACACATTTAGGTCTATGACCCATTCTAATTTTTGTGAAGGGTAGAAGGTCTGTGTCTAGATTAATTTTTTGTAGTTGTGTGTCCAAATGCTTTAGTACTATTTGTTTTCAAGACTATCTTTTCTCGTTGAATTGCCTTTGTTCATTTGTCAAAGATCAGTTGACTATATTCCGGGCTTCCTATTCTGGTCCATTGATGTATTTGTCTATTCTTTTGTCAATACCAGTCTTGATTACTGTAGCTTTATAGTTAGTCTTGAAGTTGGGCAGTGTCAGTCCTCCAACTTTGTTCTTCAATCTTGTTGGCTAACCTGGGTCTTTGGATTTTCCATATAAACTTTAGAAACGGTCTGTCAATATAAACAAACTAACTTATTGGGATTTTTATTGGACTTGCATTAAATCTATATATGAAGTTGGGAAGAATTAATAATATTGAGTCTTACTATCCATAAACATGGGACACCTTTCCATTTATTTAGATCTTGATTTCTTTCACCAGTTTTGTAGTTTTCCTCCTATAGATCTTGTACACATTTTGTTAGATTTATACATAAGTATTTTATTTTATTTTTTGTGCTAATGTAAATGATACTGTGCTTTCAATTTAAAAATCCAATTCTTCACTGCTGGTATATAGGGAAGCAACCAACTTTTATATATTAACCTTGTATCATGCAATCTTGCTGTAATTGCTTATGAGTGTTTTGTTGTTGATTCTTTGGGATTTTCTATATCATCTATAAACAGTTTTAGTTCTTCCTTCCCAATCTGTACACCTTTCATTTCTTTTTGTCTTATACTAGCTAGAACTTCTAGTAGACGTTGAAAAGGAGTGATGAGAGAGGACATACTTGCCTTGTTCCTGATCATTAAGTATGATCTTACCTGTAGGTTTTTTGTAGAAGTTCTTATCAAGTTGAAGAAGTTCCCCTCTAATCATAGTTTGCTAAGAATTTTTAATCACAAATGGGGGTTAGATTTTGCCAAATGCTTTCTCTGCATCTGTTGATATAATTGTATGATTTTTCCATCTTAGCCTGTTGATGTGATGACAGATTACACAAGTGTTGAACCAGCCTTGTGTATCTGGGGGGAAAAAATCCCATTTGGCTGTGGCATATAATTCTTTTCAGACATTGTTGGATTTGATTTGCTAATACTTTGTAAAGCATTTTTATATCTCTGTTCATAAGAGATAATGGTCTGTAGTTTTCCTTTTTGTTAAGTTCTTTGGTTTTGGTACCAGGGCAATACTGGCCTCATAGAATGAGTTTTAAAAAGTGTTCCTTCTGCTTCTATTTTCTGGAAAAGATTGTAGAGAATTGGTATAATTTCTTCCTTAAATATTTGGTCGAATTCACCAATGAAACCACCTGGGCCTGGTGCTTATTTTGGAAGTTTACTAATTATTGATTTAATTTCTTTAACAAACAGGACTATTCAGTTACTATTTCTCCTTATGTGAGTTTTGGTATATTGTGTCTTTCAAAGAATTGGTCGATTTTATCTAGGTTTTGTGGGCAAAGAGTTCTTCACAGAATTCCTTTATTATTCCTTTCAAGGTCCATGGGATCAGTTAGTGATGGTCTTTCTTGCATTTCTGATATTGGTAATTTTTATGTTCTTTTTCCTTGGTTAGCCTGGCTAGACCTTTACAAAGAACCAACTTTTTGTTTTGGTTCTTTTTCTATTGTCTTTCTATTTTCAATTACATTGATTTCTGCTCTAAAGTTTATTATTTCCTTTCTTTTGTTTACTTTGGATTTAACTTGCTCTTAATAATAAAGCAGAAACTTTTTATTGATCTAGATCTTTCTTTTCTAATATACGCATTCAATGCTATAAATTCTAAAATTGCTTTTGATGTATTCCCACAAATTTTGATGTTTCATTTTAATTTTCATTTAGTTAAAAAATGGTTTTTAAATCTTCTTGAGAATTTTTCTTTGATACATGTGTTATCTGGAAGTGAGTTGTTTAACCTTCATTAAAAAGATTAAATCCCACCATTAACAGGTGGGATTTTCCACCTATCTGTTACTTTTTTCTAGTTTAATTCCACTGTGGTCTGACAGAATACAATATATGATTTCTGTTCCTTTACATTTGATAAGGCGTGATTTATGGCCAAATATGCTTTCAAACTTTTTCTTCAGTTCCTGGGGCTGCCTATTTGTAAGAGATTTATAATTTACTTCATCGATGGCATGTGCTCATCAATGACAGGTGGTGACTTTTACCTACAGACCAGGTAGAGTAACACTCTAGCTGTCGCTCCTAATTCATGACAACGTTTAAATAGGAGCTGATGCAGTTCCCACTCTCAGGAAAGGTGGAACAAAATTCTTCTCCTACTTTAGATGCCCTAAAACAAAGTTACACCTTTCAGAAAAATAGAAGGAAGGGAAGAGGGGAAAGGAAAGGGGAGGGGAAAGGGGGATTGTTCCTCTATAGAAAGCCCTACTAATTTATGTACAAAAAAGAAAGGTGTATAATCAAATGAGCAAACTTTCAGTGGGCAGGAGGGAGGGCTGAGAATGTCAGGAAGCGCCAATGAGTCTCCAACACCGATGTCCCAACAAGGACACTGCTCCCTCCTCTGAGCACTCTACACTGGAGCGAGCGTTCAAGTCACACCCACAAAATACAACATGAGCCAGAGAAACAGGCACAACATGAATGGTACTATTTAATTATACTAAGAGTTTTCTAAATTATGTAGACAAGAGTCATTAGAACCGTGTTTCCCCGACAATAAGACCTCACCAGAAAATAAGCCCTAGCATGATTTTTCAGGAGGACATCCCAAACACAAGCCCTAATGCGTCTTTTGGAACAAAAATTAATATAAGACCTGGTCTTATTTTCGGGGAAACAAGGTATGTAGAACGGAATTAGTCATAAGAGCCAGTAACAGTCAAATAGCAGAAACAACTAATTTCAGTCCCTTTATATGAATCTGGAATGGGTATGAGTACAGTCTTGCTCAGTGACACAGATTTCATTTGACTTATACAGAAGGGAAACATATTTTGTAAGGGGTATCCTCACTGCATGTGATTGTATGACGTACCTGAGCATAACAAGCTTCTTCTATGGCTAACCCTGTTACTAAATCGACCTGAGGACAAAAACAGAATTCATTTCAGCAGGAATTACTTTTTAAAATATGGTATATGCAATACAAATTTAAGTTTAATAATCTTATTCCAAATAACTGAATCCTTTGGTATAATGCAGCAAGTCAGATGACCAGAGCGAGACTCTGGAACGTGGCTGCCGGGGTTCAAAGCCTGACTCCACCATGTGAGAGCTGTGTAACCTTGGGGGAATTATAACCTCCCTGTGCCTCGGAGAGGCACATCTGAACAAGGAGCTAACTGCAGTAACCTACCAGTTTGGGGTACTGTCAGGATTCAATCAGTTAATTTAGGTAAAGACTTTATAAAGTACTTAAGATACACAGGCAGACCTCGGAGATACTGCGGGTTCGTTCCAGACAGCCACAATAAAGCAAATGTCACAATAAAGTCACACAAATTTTTAAGTTTCCCAGTGCATATAAAAGTTATGTTGGGGGTGACCGTTAGCTCAGCTGGTTAGTGCACGGTGCTGGTAGCACCAAGGTTGCCGGTTCGATCCCCACATGGGCCACTGTGAGCTGAGCCCTCTTTAAAAAACAAAAAAAAGTTATGTTTACACTACGCTGTAGTTTATTAAGTGTGCAACAGGATTATGTCTAAAATAACATGCACATATCTTAACTAAAAAGTACCTTATTGCTAAAAAATGCTAACCACCATCTTTTTGCTGGTGGAGGGTCTTGTCTGGATATTTTGTTGATTAAAACAAAATATCCATGAGGCACAATAAAATGAAATACAATAAAATGAGGAGTGTGTGTGTGTGTGTGTGTGTGTGTGTGTGTGTGTGTCCTGGCACACAGTAAGGCTCATATAAGGTATTTGCTACTATGTATTGTTACTATCACATAAGAATTTCTGAAAACTAATCAAAACCTTTGTTAATGTTTAAAACTGCATTTTTTGCTAACAAATTCAATTTATTCACTGCTATGAAGCCCAGGACAATACAGTGGGTTCTGGGTCTGCAAGTAATAAGTACCTTTCTTCAAAACTCCCATCATTTAAGCAGAATGTACGTACTGTAATTACAGCTGGGTCAGTGGCTGCCTGTACCGCTTCCCTGCCCTACCTACCTGCCCCAGCATGGGGCCTCCTACCCTCAGAGCCACCTCCCCAGAGGAACCCCAGGACACCCTACAGACTTGCCAGATTTTATGTGTATCTCCTGCAGAAAGCACATGGAGACGTTAAAGGTAGAGAGCCAGGAAGCTCTCCCCAAAATGCATTTTTATAATACAATACTGGTACTGAGAAGATACACACGGCCTTTTTCTTTTGATTTTCCTATGAAATACTAGACAGTAAATCTATCAACTCAATGGCAAAAGTAACAAGCATGTCATTAAGCTGTAGGGCATCGGTGAAATTACCAAATTCTGTGATATGACACTGAATTAACAGCTTAAGCAGAATGAAATCAGTGATGTGGCTACAAAGAACCTGAGCAGCTTTCAGTAGCACTGAAGCAGCTGCATTTTAGACCATTAAGAAATAATGCACAAGTCCAAATATGGATCATTAAATTAAATCCCCATTCCCTACTCTAACAATAAACGCAAGCATTAAGGAATTTACCTCCATCCCTTGATTAATTGCTAATTTTGCCACTCGCATTGCAACAGGTCCCTAAAATTCAAATAAAAGAAAAAGATTTTAATTATTATTTATGCAAATTATGTTGTATATCTCAGCAAAATTCAGAAATTTCCACTGCTGGCTCTATGGCCTAGGAGCAACAACCGTTGTAAGATGTAATTGATGAGGAATTTCTTTTAGGAGCCTTGCAAAGTATAAATTGCAATTGTAGCAACTCTATTGCATCAGCAAGTTATGTAGCTTGCAGCAACCTGTATATATGGAGGTCAGCAGGTGGTGTGAACGTAGCACCAGGCTTACCATTCTTCACTCAATCTCCCTAGAGGTTAAGCAGGGAAAACAAAAGGGGGCAAAGTGTCTGGCATGACACCACACCCATCAGACAGCATGACCATTAGACACTGGCTCTGTCTTTCTCCTCCATGGGCACCGATAAATAACCACGAGGATGACGTACAGTAAAGCAGTTCCTTCTGGCAGTGCTCCCACATCACACAAAAGCTTAAAGTCCAAACAAGTCATTCCAGATGTGTGAGGGTCACAGAGAAAAGACCTGGGTGTCCTCTGTGAGAAGGAAAACATTACTTTTGTCTTAGAAAACCACAGTCCTCCAGATGGAATTTAGTTATTTGTTTACATTTTAAATTCCTAAAAAATGTTTAGGTGTGATGAATTAGAATTCAGTGGCATATTTTAAAATGTCTTTTGAATTAAAATGCAAGGCTCTAAATAACAGACAGGACAAAGGACCCCCAAAAGTGAAAGGTAAATGCATGACGACATGCAAGTGCCAGTTTTTCCTATCCAGGGCTTTCGATGATCAACTTTAAGCTTTCTAAATTAAATTCTCTTCCTAAGTCACATGTTTAAAAATGTTTTTCAGAGGCCACAATTTTCCAAGGCTTACACAAGTATCTTAGCTAGAATTCTTCCAATTATGATCTGCATGGGCAGGGCACATATAAGTTTTTTTTTTAATCATCAATTCATCTTTTTTTTCCCCCTAAACACAGTGCTCCTTTCCATGAGACTCTTCTCTATTCACTTTTATTACCAGCTGATCCTTGTTTTGATACTGGTCAAATTTCCATATTACACAAATCTCCAAGTCCCCTGTTCCAATGTGGGTGGGGATTCAGGGGTCTGGGACGGGCCTGGAACCCTGCTTGTTTAACACGCTCCCAGGGGATCCCTGGGCTGCTAGCCCACAGAACACACTCTGGCTAGCAAGGTTTAGAAAACAGCAAAACAGCAAGTGAAAATGCTCTTACGTATAATGCTTATTGAATTAGCTTCTCTTTCAAAATCTAAAACCAATGCCTCTTCTATACAAAACCACGTTCTCAGACAGAAACATGGAAATAATACATAATACAGAAATCACACAGAAACACTAATTTTATAGAAGCTTTCTAATTACTTGGAAGAGTAATCATTCAGTGACAAAACTATAAAGATTATTCCACCTCAAATTGCATTTTGTAACTTTTGCATATAGTTTCACAGCTATACATTTTCAGCATCTCCCTTGACCTGGGTAAGAATTAATTCCAGCAATTAATGTTCTCAGAGGCATGTCCGTCAGACGAAAGAGACAGTAATGACAGCCCGCTTTCCCAAGGAGTGGAATGTAACTGATGTCAGATTGGGGTGGGGGCTCTCAGGCAGGGTGCGTGTGGGCACTGAGGGCATTACTGCAGTGAGAATCACCGGGAGAGAGTGAGAGAAGGCATGGGAACCACAGGGGTGCTAAGGTACTAATAACAAGCCTCCTGGCTGGAGCTCCGGAGCAGGGAGCTGAACACTCCCGTCCAAAGCCAGGAAATGCTGGGACATCAGAACTGGAATTGTGCTAAAACCCTGCTTAGACACACCCCTTTATTTCAAGTGAGACATGTGGTGGTCATAAATTTTTAAGCCAAAGGAAGTCATTAAAGCAATATTTAAACTATTATCTCTCCTGATACTTGTACCTTTCATCTTTCTTTAGGTAGACATTTCCCTAATATTTTGGGGAAATATTAATGCCGAAGTTACAGTGAGAGTATTTGTTTTCTTTAAAACAATAAAATCTTTTCTACTTGCTCTCTTTCCATAATTCAGAGTATAAGGCTCTGTGTTACCTGTATGGGGAATAAATTACATAGGGGCCCTGCCCTGAAAAAGCTTACAGCTCATTCGTTCTTTGAGAAGGACTAAAGTGCTATCAACACGAGGCAGTGTGGCTTTAGAAGTCAACTGTGAGGCCCTGTTGGACAGCTCTCAGGGGACAGGTATGTCACAGCAGGCCTGGGCCTTTGACAACAAAGAACTCCAAGAACTGGACGCGACACTCCCAACAATATGGAGGGTATGTGCATATTTTTTGGAGAGGAATTCATGAGAATCCCCAAAGGATCCATGGCCCCAAACAGATAAAAGAATCCTGTCTGTGCTAAATGACTGAGTTAGAGAGGATGTTATTTTGACTCCAGAAATAGTTAGGGGGGTTTTAAAACTTGCAATTCCAGTAGGGATAAAAACAAATCACTGTTTACATAGCAAATATCCTTAAATCTATCATTTCAGAAAAAAGTAATACTTGAAAAATACATCAGGGATAGAGTGTGAGAACAAAGAAACCCTTAAAACAGGATCCTTGATGTACAATTACTAATATTACACATGATGACTGTTGTCTGTGAGTAACATACAGTGAGTTCCAGATTTGAAAGTGGAATTGTGAGGAAGTATAGTGTGCACACAGGAGTTAAAATAAGGCTACATCACTAAAGAAACACAAACCGTGAGAGGAACCCCCACTGGTGCTCCAGCAGGTGCCGTCAGTTAGGGTACCACAGGGAAAGCCCACTTTGGCACAAATGGCTGCACTCTCCTTACTCATTTGTGTTTCAGCTAGAGGGTGACCAGTGTGACAACCCATCCATTGCTATTTCTTTCCACGTGTACGGCTCAGGTCAGAGTGTTCAACTGGTGAACTTAAGGTGCTAAGAAGTCCTGGCACGTGTGACAAACATGCTTGAGATATAGTATCAAAGCAAGGCTCGAGTATGGGCCTCAGATTACTTTCAAATCGTAATTTTAATTCTGAAGGCTTTTCACGTTAATCCAGTATACTATTTCTAGGTTTTGCAGCTACCGTGTACTTCTACACTTGGAGAGCAAGTCAAAGACATCATGGGTATGTAAGATGATTATTGTTTTGGACAACTTGCTATAAAAGTTCCCTAAAAAGAGGGGAAAGGAAGTGTAATTAGAAATACCTGAGGTAAAAACTCTCTCGCTAGGTCCAAGGCCTTTCTGTAGGCAGCATCGCCCTCCTGGTTCTGCTCCAGAACATGGCTGACCAAGCCCACAGCCTTGGCTTCCTGGCCATCGAGCACCCGTGCAGAGAAGATGAGCTCTTTGGCCAGCGACATCCCAATGGCACGAGGCAGTCTTTGCGTTCCCCCTGCAAATGGCGGAGAGAGAAAATGCAGGCAACAATTTCATTCAGGTTTCACATTTCAACGTTTCCTTTCTTCATTTATAAAAATAAACCAGTGCGGTGGCCGGATGGCTCAGTTGGTTAGAGCGCGAGCTCTTAACAACAAGGTTGCTGGTTCAATTCCCACATGGGATGGTGAGCTGTGCCCCCTGCAACTAAAGACTGAAAATGGCAACTGGACTTGGAGCTGAACTGTGTCCTCCACAATCAGATTGAAGGACAACAACTTGGAGCTGATGGGCCCTGGAGAAACACACTGTTCCCCATATTCTCCAATAAAATTTATTTAAAAAAAAAAAAAAAAAAAAAAAGCCAGGGCAAGTTTATATGTCAAAATTAGTAACTGGAAAACTTCAAAACAGAATCTAATTTCTTAGTTTATAAAATTAGTAACACCAAAAAGTACTTGAGACTCTTATATCATTGATTCTGGCACTGACTATTACTTTCAACACAGCTGCTGTGTTTCTCAATCGAATCCACCGTCATTACAGTGTCAGGAATCCTGCGATGCACATCAGTGGGCAAGCAACACTGTCCCTTCAGCCCATTCACCAGGTGACAGGTCCATCAAGCCTGGCACTTCTCTTTCAGTGTAGATAAAAGTTACCAAATTCTGAGAAATTCAACTCATGTACTTGAAAAGAATCATTTATGGTAAATGACTTGTAAACTAATTCTAGTTTAATTTTAAAAAAAGCAAAACAAAACTGCTAACTGCTCATGCTAATAGTCTTTATCCTGGCAGTGTTTACTTTTCTGGGGTAAGTATGAAGCATCCCAACACACTGCTCCGTCAGATCCATCTATGTATTCACTCCAGTATCCTCAGTGATGAGGCTGGGATCTCATTAACTAGTAAGCTGGACAAAAGCAGGTCATATTCTTACTGGTACCCTCAATTTTTACCAATAAGAATACGAAAACAGCTACATCAGGATTCGTATAAATCTCATCCTTAATGGCTGTTGGGCTGCGTGGCTACTGGCGGCCACGCGGCAGGAGCAGCTGACTGCCAAGTTCCAGAGGAGGAAAGACAAACTGATGGTCTGCCATCCAAATAAGCTCACTGTATTTTGTTTGGCCCACAATGTTTACACTTTTTCCCCGCATTAGTTACCAACAATTAAAAACTGGGTGGGTGATGGCATACAGAACCAGCTTCCCCTGGCCGTCACAGGGAGCTGCCCCTTCAAGACGCAATGCATGCCTGTTTGCTCCGCCTCCACCACAGCTGTTAGCGCACCCCTCCAACACTGCCAAGGGAGAGGTTGTGCTTCCCTTTAAACAACTTTCACAGGAAAGCAAATTTTTTTCTTATTCACATCTCCATCAAATGTGGGAAAATGAAACAGAAAGACCACAAGTTTCAAGAAAGCATATTTCCCTTCAGTAATTAAGTCTATTCCTACATGTTTAACCAACAACAGAGCGTGCCCGCATTGGAAGAACACAGCTTAAGATGATATTACTAAGCAACCATATTAAGAACCACGACCAGTACTTAGAAAATATGGGTGATTAAAAAGAGAAAAAAAACCTCAATGAATTAGGAAAGGACTGACATTATCTACAGGGATTGTTTTTGAACATAAATGAGTACTGCTTCTGTAAAACTCAGTTATTTATTAACCGTTTACACTGCTCAGTTAGAAATGGTGAGTTTATAAGTGTTTTACTCAATATGGCAGAAAATGTGTCTGAAAAAAATGAAGCATCAACAAATTTAAATCTAACTGCAAACACTGTTGTTACTCAGTGCAGTAAAGATAGGTCTGAGAACTTATGGGTAAAGCTCTATGGAAAACACAAGTTATTTACGGTGTTTCCAATGACAGCTGATTAGAACAGATATAAATAATACAACCCAGATAGCTATATTTACTCATGAAACTGATGAGAATTTTCATGAGACTGAAGAACTTAGGAAACAGTATTCATGATTAGCACAAATTAAGAAATTATTCTTTTCTGTGTTCTGTGAAGAGTTTAATGTAGATTGTTCAAAATTAACAAAAGTGACCCTCAATGGCCATTGTGAATGTTACACTTTTTATTCAACTGAAACTCAGTATTTTGCAAGTCCATAAAGCTTAATTTAAACCCATTCATCATATCATTTTGCTTATAGTATCCATATTATTCTCCATGAAAGAGGATTTTGTACAAATTTAACACAAAGCAACAGTCATGAAACTACCACCACAAAATGGGCCCACTCCTTCAAGCTGAATGGCATACAACTCAATGCTTTGATTAATGAACTAAATGCTAGAGGACATGATGTGAGAGTGAGAGGCACAGCGCCAAAGAGAGCTTTCTGTTTTGTTGAAAACAATGCATCATAGGATCCTAGGAAAAATCCTCAACTTGGCTCACCAACTAACACTGCGTATAAGACTTGGCCTTTTTGGTTGACATTATAAGCCGTCTATTCTTGGTACCGCCTACAAGTGGAATCATGTGGTATTTGTCCACTTATGACTGCCTTACTTCACTTACCCTAATGTCTTCAAGGTCCATCCATATTGTAGCACGTGTCAGGCTTTCCTTCTTTTCTCAGGCTGAATAATATTCCATTGTATGAATATACTAAGTTTTGTTTATTCATTCATCTGTTGGTGGACACCTGGATTACTCCCATCTTTTGGCTATTAGGAATAATGATGCTATGAATATGTGTGTACCATTTTTCAAGACCCTGCTTTCAATTCTTTTGGGTAGATATCCAGAAGCGGAACTGTAATCCTATGTTTAATTTTTTTGAGGAACAGCCATACTATTTTCCATAGCACCTGCACCATTTTACATTCCCACCAACAAGGCACAAGGATTCCATTTTCTCCATATTCTCACCTTGGTGTGTGTGTGTGTGTGTGTCTGTGTATATGTGTGTGCATATATATATGTATTTATTGTAGCCATCCTAATGGCTGTGAAGTGCTATCTTATTATGGTTTATGATTTGCATTTTCCCAACAATTTGTGATGCTGTCATGTGCTATTGGCCATTGGCATCTTTGGAGAAAAGTCTTACTTAAGTCCTTTGCTTATGTTTTAATTGTTTGTTTTGGGGTTTTTTTTTAATTTTTTTTTTTTTTTTGCTGTTGTGGTGGTGGTTGAGTTGTAGTTCTTTATATATTGTGAATATTAATTCCTTATCAGATAAATGATCAGCAACCATTTTCTCCCATTTCATGGGTTGCCTTTTCACTCTGTTGATAGGGTCTGATGCATAAAAGTTTTTAATTCTGTTGAAATTCATTTTATTTTTGTTTCCTGTGCTTTTGGTGTCAAATCCAAGAGACAACTGCCAAATCCAACGTCACTAGTTTTCCCACTGTGTTCCTCTAAGAATTTTGTAGTTTCTATTTTTACATTAAGGTCTCTCATCCATTTGGAGGTAATTTTTGTATATGGTATAAGGTAAAGGTCCAACTTCATTCTTTTGCTGGTAGAAACCCAGTTTTACCAATACCATTTTTTGAAAGGGTCTGTCTTAAATAGTTACACAAATATAGGTTTAATTCACTCATTCTGACTGAAATTTTATCATTAGGAAATCTGTTGGGTAAGAAATTATCTAACCCACTTTCCTATGCTGCAATTTGCAGAAATAAAAGACTGATCTGTAGTTTTACATTTGTAGAATTGAAGATAACCGCCCCGTACCATCTCCACAAATATAAATTTTGTGATTTCAAACTATAAAAATGATATAGCCTGTTCAGTTTGCCTTTCTCAATTAATATTTAATGTTGATAGCATGAGCAAAGAGCTATACAAATGGAAGTAACTGAACTGCAGTGCAGTATGAGAATAAACTAACATGATTAATGTAGAATCTCAGATTTCTACAAATATCTCAGGCATAGTTACCTTAAATAGAAACTTTTTTTATGACAACATTCTACTCCAGTTTGGAAGCAGTGCTGTTTGTAAACAGCTATTTTCTATTACGAAATTAAAACACTACTGCTCATTAGGGAGTCGAGGCTCAGTGCAGCACATTTGGCAACCTGAGACAAGACGTGCCACTGAGTCTTGGTGTGGAAGGGAAGGTATCGGATTTATAAGTCCAAATGCAAACAGGCATACTAGAGAGAATATATTTCAATTCATCTTTGTTAATTCTGAATATTAAACTCTATTAGCTTAGCGTTAGGTAAAAATGAAGACCGTGTGTCATATTCCTGCCAGTTGATCTGCTTGCACCAGGCTTACTCCACTAGATCACATAACCTCCTTAGTGCTCGTAGCCACTGGAGTTCAGGCTCACTAAAGTGCCATCTCGAGAAACAGTCTTGGGACTGACAAAATTAAACAGTGGAATTAAAAACAGGGTTGTCACAGTGGAAATAAAACTGTTCCATTCTGACAGCAGCCCTCCTGCATTCAAGATCACGGAGCCCTACAAAACTGTTCAAATGCCCACTACTGTCCATTCCAGCAGCTTCCGACACAGAGCCCTCACTTCGGGCTGGGCCTGCTCTGAGGCTCAGAGACTTTTCATAACTTGCCCCGAGTCACTAAGTTAGGTTGCAGAAATAGGCTTCAAACCTACCTCTGCCGGATTCTTATTTACTGTGTGATAAGAAAGGAAAGAGAAAATTATGAAATGGGTGTATGGCTTGAGCGTATTTTATTTTAAAAAGGTGTGTGTGGTATATATAAGTAGGCATATATCAAACATGCCCAAACAGTTGTCTCTGTAGGGCTCAGCTAATAGGTAATGCTTTTCTTTTCCATTTCACCTTTCCATATTTCCAAAATGTTCTGCACTTTGTAGGTGATATGACACTGGAACAGGAGCAGAAGTGCTACAGCATTGTGCGAGACCACAGTACAGGGTCACAAAGAGGCAGCCGCTGAGTCAGAGCATCCCTGCCGCTTCCTGCCTATGTTCCCCGGAGGCTTTCCAGGCCTCAGGAAGCCTCAGCTCCTCTGGGCGAGCCAGGGTACTCAAGGAGCATGCAGTCAGTACACTCCCAGGCCACAACTGCAGGTACTACCGAATGAAGGGAAATGTGGACGTGAGCTGAGAACTTTCACGATAGCTCACAAGACTCCTGCTAAAAAACAAGTACCTCAACTGTTCTCAGGGGCAATAAATTTAAGAGCACATTTTGCTTCCACAAAAAACTCTTCCTGAGTCACTTCATCACCTACCAGAAAAGGGTATTCTGTGGTGTTCCGTGAGTCTGCATGAGGGTGCATCAGAGCAACAAGCAGAAATTAAGACCCGAAGCTGCATTCCTGTTATGGAGAAAGGAAGCGTCTTGGCCACCGCCGCTGCCCCTGCTAATGCTCAGAAAAAGCCAGCTAATTTCAAAGGCTTTGTTTTGGCTCTGTCAACAAGAAGATTCTGAGTCAGTGGGTCTGACGTGGGCCCTAAGGTTCTGCATTTCTAACGGGCTCCAACATTCAGACGAAGAGACACTGGAATCTGCTGACCCACTGCTGTAAAACGTGAGGTGCAGGCGATTTTTAAATGAAGTAACAGAATTTACAAAACCGAATGAGTATTTGCCACTTTAGAATAGTCACCACCTTTTTGGAATTCCTCCTTGGGAACGAATTTTCAAGATGACAACACATTTGTTCAATTCATTCAAGTACTTATTGCAGCTTCCTGTTTAGGCACGTGGATACAGCTGGGAATGAAACAAAGCCACTGCCTCTTGGAGCTTACAATCCTGTGGGGAAGTCACAATATGCCAATAATACCGTCAGACGGCAGGAGAGCAGTGCCAGGGCATGGGGTGGGCAGTTTAGATACGCCAGCCGGCCAGGGAGGGGCTCTGAGGTGACACTGAGCTGAGACCAGAGGAGCACAGGGCGGCCAGAGTGGCTGGAGTGGCAGGAGGAATAGCCTGAAAGGAGCAGGGCCAGATCCCGCGGGTCCCCTGGAACCAGGGTTTACTCTAAGGGTGACAGGAAGCCATTGAGCATCTGAGAGCATCTTCTAAAAACAGTGTTGTGGGAATGTCATGCTCTAGATTTGGATTTGAGGATAAGCTGTGGTCATTGTGAGCCAAGAATACAGTAGATGTTCATACTATTTGTGGTAGGGCACCAACAGACTCGGAGAGAAATTTCAAAACAAGTTCAATGTCAGTCATATTTTGGCTGCCCAGCGTACACAGCCTCCATTAAAATCCTGGTCTTTCTTTTGGAGAACCGCCACTTGTATGCAGTCTGGGATAGTGGAGGATCCCACCAATGGAGTCTGGGGGGGCCAGATCTTCCTCTCTGCCCTGGCACAGCTAGGCAGGCATCCAAGTCAGGTCTGGTCTGTTGGATGTTACTCTTCAGGATCAGGAGTGCAATGGGTGACCCTGGAACACGGGGACTTTCTGAGCTTACAGGTAGCACTTGGGCACTGATGTGCAGACCTGAGGATTCTTGTATTGTGACCCCTGCCACAGTGTGGACTGTCTGGTTCCAGGGCTTCTAGGTTCCATTTTGTGCTCTAAGCATTATTCTCTAGCCATCCATTGATTCTGGGAACTTTACAATAATTTTCCTTTCCATTTAGGGCAGCCAGAGTCCATTTCTGTTGCATGCTTTCCAACATCATGAATGATACAATAACATTAACTAGCAGTTTTGTTTTTCCTTCTCTCAGAAAGTTAGATGAAACTGAACAGGAGTTTACGTTTTACTTTTTCCAAATAAAATCCATTTGTTCGATCACTAATGTATTGGTTGAGTGACCTAATATGTATATGCCAGGCACTGTCCCAGGTGCTGAACAGTGGTGAACCACACAGAAGCTTCTGTCTTCTGAAGCTTACATCTTATAGGCAGAAAGGGAAGAAAAGGGGCAATACAGAAGCACTTGGACAGGAAAGAACTGAGGTTGTGATGAGTGGAAAGGAGAGAATCTAAGGCAGGTAAAAAAAAGTTCTGAGATTATCACTAGATGGCTCATTTAGATTGGGTGGGGTGGTGTGAGGCAGGAGGGCCTGTTGGATAAATAAATGGGAGGCCCGTGTCTGAATGCTAAAAGACAGCCAAATGAAGATCTGGCAGAAGAACACCCAATGATGAGATCTGCTGTGCACAGGGTAAGGGGAAGCCAAGCTCAGCATGTTCAAGGACGAGGAAGGAAGCCACTGTAGCCAGCAGGAGGATGTGAGGTGGGACAGGCAGGGTTCGGATCACACAGATGTGGCATAAGTTTACATCTGACTCTACCTATGATACAAAGATACCAGAGGGATTTGAGTGGGAAGTGACATAATTTGATTTGCATTTTAAAAGATCCTTTGTAAGCTTGGCAGAGAAGAGATTACAGGGGCAAGATGAAAGCACCTGCCCAGTAGGAGGCTGCAGCTCTTGTCCAAGTACAGTATGATGGCAGCTTGAACTGAAAGAGGGCAAGAGGGGAGTTGGGAGCTGGGGCAAGTGTTGTCCACAACACTTGTGAAATGGATGTGGGGAGAAAGCGAAATCAATCTAATGCCTGGATTGCTGACTTAGGTGCATGAGCAGAAGGTGGTGTTCACTGACACTGGAGGCAGGACATGTTAAGTATGAGATGTCTTTTACGTAAGTAAGTGGAGCAGTGAGGCATGTGACTGGATATGTAGCCTCAGTGTATTAATGATCACTACCATGTAGCTGCACATTCAAAGCCAGGGACCTGGATGCGATCACCTGGGGATACTGTTTACCAGAGAAGGACGGCAAGACCCTGAGAAGTGCCCACTGGAGTGGAGTGAGGTGGGAGAAGCGTGGCAAGGAGCTGGTGCTCAGCAGCCAACCACTTTTGGTTGTCTACCCACCACCATTCACCTCAACCTGCTTCCAATACAAGTCTGCAGGGCTCTTCCAGGAAACATTTCTTCACCGAAATAAAGATACCCAGGAATTAACAGGCTGCTTCCAGGAGGCTGTCACGTCTACATGCGACACTTGGAGAAACAGTAGCCACCTGATGGGGGCCAGCAAGGGCTGAATCCTTAGCCTGAAGATGGCACAACAGAAAGACGTCACTAAACTGAATTTACCAATCCCGAAATTGCCTTATTTTGTAACTTTCTGTGATGTTACACTGTATTTTCTTATTGTTTAAGCAACCTGAAATAGGATTTCCTGTTACTTGTGCCAAAAATGTCTGAAGTATAGATGACTGAAGAAAGAGTTTTAACACACACTTTGGAGAGTGGAAAGCAAACATACTGGGGCAGTATGGTAGGATTTCTGGGCAAAATTAACTACACATTTGAGATTTGTGGTCATGAGATGAGTTAGCATGGTTACCTATTTTTTCCCCCAACAACTCATAGCCATTTGGGGGTGGACACAGAATCGGCAGATAAGCTGAAACTTTGCTAGACAAGCACAAGAAGAGGGCAGAAGCCAAACAACAGCAATAGCAGATATTTACCCGGCTGACACTATGTGATAATGCTCTGTACCTGTCCTACACACTTCACAAGTAGTAAATAGTTCACTTAATCCTTATAATCCTGTGATGCTGGCATGAAGATACTTAAGGTCATTTGTAAGGAAATCATTATCACAAAGGACTGTGAAATCTAAGCTGGGTGGGGAGAGGAGTGACATGGCTTAGAAAGTGCCCATGGACTGGATGATTCTGTAAGGACCAAAGAGAAGTGGAAAATTAGAGTGTTGCAGAGTGAGGTTCAGGAAATCTGATTCAGAATGGAGCCGTTGTTGATGCTGCTGAAGTCTGGGCTCTAACCATGGGGGTAGTGGGCTACAATGGGACGGAGGAAAAGACCTCGGCAGGGCCATCAGAGAGCTGAAATCCAGTCCTGAGGACAGTACGAGGTAACGTGCATGAAATGCTTATCACAGTTCCTGGAACAGGTTTTCTGTGTTTTAAAACCTGTTGAAGAGAAAATATTAGGATACCGGGAATTTACGATTCTGAATGGGAACAATAATATATTCTTAACCAATCCAAAAGCTCTACCAGTTTCTCCAAATATCAGTAAAACAGCTGGGGAAAAACTCCTAAAATGCTATGTAACAGTCTACTATAATTTCTGCATAATATTTAGCATTTTAAACACCAATGATCTAATTCTTCAACACTTAATAAACAAACTCATTAGGGGGTATGTTTGTGTGCAGAAAACAAATCTATCAAATATGAATTATGTTTGCTTCTATGTGGCATTAAACATATAATGTAATGAAAATAAAGCATTTTGAAACTGTTCCCTGGTCAAATGAAAAGTTTGGTGGCGAAACGCGAGAGTAGCACGAGTCCTGATAAAGGGTGGAAGTGTGCTGGTTGGTGAAGGAGTGAGCAGAACGGCAAATACCTAAGGTTCCTTCATGTACAAATCTGATTCTCTTCTTGGCACTGAAATTTTGGAAGCAGGGAGCTTTGACCCATCATCTGAAGCCACAGACAAAATAACAAGATGGAAAGACTCAAAATGGGTGCTTTGTTTCTTTTGCTTGTGATCTACCAACAAAACGAAAATGTGTTTGTAACTTAGTTTTTAAAAGGTTGATTTTTATTTCCCCTTATTTACTAACTTTCAAAATAACAAGGTGGTTCCCTAGCATCATCCCAAGGTGACCAGCCTGTTTTCAGTCCTTGAGAATGATCATAAACTTCCAGATTTTAACAGTTGATGCATTAGAATCCACTGCAGTTATTATTTTTGTTGATGCTCAAACTATCCCATCTTTGGCCAGTGAGCACTTCATTAGATTGGTTATAGAGTCCTTTGAACATGACCTTAGTAGTCTTCGATAGTCTCTTGTTATCTGATATCACAAAATGTTCTGAGCTCATGTGATCTATCTCTTCCCCAGACCTTGAGTCAGCCACTTCTCCAGAGCCCTGGCTCCTTTCAGTGGAGTTGCACAATCATATTTAACACTTCTGCTCTTCCTGTGATCAAGTTTACTTACAACAGCCATGATTGCGTGTGCATGCTCTCAACATTCTTTCCAACAAATGATAAGCATCAAGGATGAGCATTAACAAATGAGCCTGGAGATAGTTCTTTGGCAGTCAGGACTTCGTTATGCGATGCTATCAGATCTTCAACTTTTTCATTGTCCACTTTATTAAATCCAGACTCTTTAATAAGACCTACAATTTTACTGCTTGGATTTAACCACTTCTTTGAAACCTTAGAAGTCAACCACAAAACTCTGGGGCCAGTTTTCTCAAGGTTGCATAAAGATGACAAATGACCGTCCTATACAGTCAGAGCCCAGGTTCCTTCTGTTTCTCCTTTGCTATCCGCAGCCTGCATCTTCTATTCTCCTGGTTATGTCATGGTCCAAAGAGGCTGCTGATGCCTTGCCATCATATTTGCAAACCAGGTAGCGGGAAGAAAAGCGAAAAGGCAAAAGGGCGCCGCGTTTTCAGAACCATTTAGGTCATAGCCAACAAGATCCGCTTACACCACATTGGTTAGAACTTGGTCACATGTAGTTACGGGGTTGGGAAAGGGCATCTTCTTGCTGAGTGCTTCGCTATAGCATAGAGAATAATATTGGGACTTACTAAGGGAAAATGAAAATGGGTAAAACTTTTGATCATGTAACTAAATGTTTTCATGTTTATGTATTATTTGGATAAAATGAAAATACATTTAAAATGTCATATTCCTGTTCAAATTTTTTCCATCATTTAATCTATTATTTTGAGAAGGCATCAAGAATTTTCTTTTTGAGACATCATCAAAATGGTGGCGTGAGGTGAGCCTCTGTAAAGCTCCCCTGGAATATACAACTAATTGAACAACAATAACTCCACAAAGGACTCCCTGCACAGCAGACAGGCAAGACAAAGAGGCCCACTACTGAATTCACCTAAAGGTGGGCGAATCCCACAAGCGGGGGAGGGGGGAAGGGAGAAGTGCAGAGACGGAGAAAAGCAGGCGAAGAATGCAGACCTAGCTCACTGCTTCGAGCTCGCTGCATCCTGGAACTTCCACAGCTGCGGGAGAGGGAAGAAGTCGGACTGCTAGGGCTCCGCTTGTGGCCCACAGGGCTGAGGGGACAGCATATAACACGGCTGAACGCAACGCTCACGGCAGAGACCTCGGAGAAAAGACTAGGGGAAGAAGGCTGAAAACGGTGGTTAACGCTCTCACTGCCCAGCAGAGAACGGAAGCCTTAGGCACTGAGACTAGCCGCCCCCTCTCTACCCTCCCAGACCTCGCCCTGCCCCCACCTGCTCAGTGCTAGAAACGGAACAGAATAAGTGTCAGATCAAAAGAAGAGATTATTTGCTGTTCTGAGAACTGGACCGCAACACAGATTCGCAGCCAAACTAGTTCCAGCAAAGGGGAGGGAGCTGTGGAAGCAGGACCGGCTGTGGTGGTGGTCGCCACCATTGCTCTGGGCCACCTCTCACAACTCACCCCGCCCCTGGCCCCACCTATCTGGGCGGATCCCTGCAGGAGTAAACAGAACTGCTGAAACATACGGGCTCTGAATCTGGTGCAGGAAGAGCTTTGGAACTTCAAAAGCTCTCCATATACCCACATGGACACTGCGCCCTGTGACCTAGGCAAACTATTAACAAAGGAGCAGCCCATCTCCCAGGGAATCCCACCATTGTATGAGAAGCTGGAATAGTGCAGAGAAAACATAGCACTACCGTGTGAGAGAGAAAAAAAAGGCTGCAGTCGGAGAGAAAATAAAACATTCTACCAACAAGTACTGGAAAACAAAAGAAAGACCTCTTCCTATCAACCTGTTGCAGAAGCCACTCCTGTAGATGTCTAGGAAGAGAAACAGTAAATCAGTAATTGCCACGAATAACCAAGGCAACAAGACAGCTCAGAAAGAAAGTGAAAAGTCTCCAGAAAAGGAACTTAAAGATATGGAAATATGGGACTTAAATGACAGAGAATTCAAGATTGCAGTTCTGAAAAAACTCAACGAGATGCAAGGAAACACAGACAGGCAGTTTAATGAACTCAGAAACACAATCAAAGAACACCATAAGCATTTTATGAAAGAGATTGAAATTTTAAAACAGAACCAAATAGAATTGCTGGAGATTAAGAACTCAATAGAAGAAATTAAGAATGAAATAACCAGCTTTGGTAGTAGAGTTGACCAGATGGAGGAAAGAATCAGTGACATCGAAGATAGAAACCTGGAAATTACACAGATGGAAGAAGAAAGAGACTTGAGACTTAAAAGAAATGAAAGCACTCTACAAAAACTTTCTGACTCCATCAGAAAGAGCAATATAAGAATGATGGGCATACCAGAAGGAGAAGAAAGAGAGAAGGGAACAGAGAATATATTCAAACAAATTGTCGATGAGAACTTCCCAAACTTGTGGACAGAACTGGATATTCGAATCCAAGAAGCAAATAGAACACCTAATTACCTCAATCCCAACAGGCCTTCTCCAAGGCACATTGTATTGAAGCTGTCTAAAATCAACGACAAAGAAAGAATCCTCAAGGCAGCCAGGGAAAAGAAGACAGTAACCTACAAAGGAAAGCCCATTAGACTCTCATCAGATTTTTTAGCAGAAACTCTATGAGCCACGAGGGAGTGGAACCAAATATTGAAACTACTGAAAGAGACAAATTATGAATCAAGAATAATATATCCAGCAAAGATATCCTTTAGATATGAAGGCGGAATAAAGACCTTTCCAGACACACAGAAGCTGAGGGAATTTTCTAATACACGACCTGCACTACAAGAAATCCTAAAGGAGGCTATTCGACCACCATCAACAGGGACAATTTGTGGCAACCAAAACATAAAAAGGGGGAGAGTAAAGGCCTGAATGAGAATATGGGAATGGAGAAAGTACGCGTGCTGAAGAAAATGGAATACTCTAAATACCAAACTTTCTTTTACATAAATTTAAGGGTAACCACTCAAAAAAACTTCAGAACTGAAATATATACTGTAATAAAAGAAACAGAGGGAAACATCATAGAATGCCACCACATAGAAATAATAGACAACAAAAAGGCAAAGAAACAATGGAGACACAGCCTTACCTTAAAACTAAAGATAGAATGACAGGAAATCCTCACATATCAATAATCACCCTCAATGCAAATGGACTGAACTCACCAATAAAAAGGCAGAGAGCAGCAGATTGGATCAACAAACTAAACCCAAACATATGCTGTCTCCAATAGACACATCCCAGCTACAAGGACAAGCACAGACGCAAAGTGAAAGGCTGGAAATTGACACTCCAAGCAAGTGGTACCCAGAGAAAATCAGGTGTATCCATAATGATATCAGATGAAACAGACTTCAAGGTGAAGAAGATAACAAGAGACAAAGATGGACATTTCGTAATGGTGAAGGGTACTGTACAACAAGAAGACATAACAGTCATCAATATTTTTGCCCCTAATCAGGGAGCACCACAATATACCAACCAACTACTAACAGAACTAAAGGGAAAAATTGACCAAAACACAATTATACTAGGGGACTGAAATACATCATTGACAGTATGGCTAGATCATCCAAACAGAAAATAAACAACAAAATAGCAGCCCTAAATGACACATTAGATGAAATGGACATAATTGACATTTATAGAGCACTTCATCCTAAAACATCAGACTATACATTCTTTTCTAGTGTACACGGAACATTCTCAAGGATAGACCATATATTGGGACATAAAATCAGCCTCAGCAAATTTAAGAAGATTGAAATCATACCAAGCATATTCTCTGATCACAAGACTTTGAAATTGGATATCAACTGTAAAAAGAAAGCGGGAAAAAACACAAATACATGGAGATTAAACAACATACTTTTAAAGAAGAACTGGGTCAAAGAAGAAATTAGAGGAGAGATCAAAAGATACATAGAAACAAATGACAATGAAAATACATCCTACCAAAATTTTTGGGATGCAGCGAAAGCAGTTTTAAGAGGGAAATTTATCTCATTACAGAATTTATCTCTTATCTCAAGAAATAAGAAAAATCCCAAATAAATAACCTCATGGTACACCTTAAAGAACAAGAAAAAGAAGAACAAATGAAACCCAAGCTCAGCAGAAGAAAGGAAATAACAAAAATCAGAGAAGAACTAAATGAAATAGAGAACAAAAAGACAATAGAAAAAATTAATGTGACAAAGAGCTGGTTCTTTGAAAAGATTAACAAAATTGAGAAACCCTCGGCTAGACTCACTAAGATAAAAAGAGAGAAGACACTAATTAACAAAATCAGAAATGAAAAAGAGGAAGTTATCACGGACACCACAGAAATACAAAGGATCATCCAAGAATACTATGAAGGACTATATGCCACCAAATTCAATAACCTAGAAGAAATGGACAAGTTCTTAGAAACATATAGCCTTCCAAGGCTGAACCATGAAGAACTGGAAAATCTAAACAGACCGATCACCAGTAACGAAATTGAATCAGTCATCCAAAACCTTCCCAAAAGCAAAAGTCCGGGACCAGATGGCTTCACTAGTGAATTCTACCAAACCTTCAAAGAGGATCTAATACCAATCCTGCTCAAACTCTTCCAAAAAATAGAAGAAGAGTCAGTACTGCCTAACTCATTTTATGAGGCCAACATTACCCTGATACCAAAACCTGGTAAGGACAGCACAAAAAAAGAAAACTACAGACCAATATCTCTGATGAATACAGATGCAAAAATCCTAAATAAAATTCTAGCAAATCGAATACAACAATGCATTAAGAAGATTATTCATCATGACCAAGTGGGGTTCATCCCCAGGGCACAAGGATGGTTCAACATACTCAAATCCATCAATGTGATACATCACATAAATAAAATAAAGGACAAAAATCGTATGATTATATCAATTGATGCAGAAAAAGCATCTGACAAGGTACAACATCCATTTATGATTAAAACACTTAATAAAATAGGGATAGAAGGAAAATACTTTTACATAATAAAGGCCATATATGCAAGTCCTCAGCTAATCTCATAATTAATGGTGAAAAACTGAAGCCCTTTGCTCTACGTTCAGGAACACGACAGGGCTGTCCCCTATCACCTCTGCTTTTCAACATAGTGTTGGAAGTCCTTGCCAGAGCAATCAGGCAAGAGAAAGAAATAAAAGGCATCCAAATTGGGAATGAAGAAGTTAAATTATCACTCTTTGCAGATGACATGATGCTATATATAGAAAACCCTAAAGACTCCACCAAAAAGCTATTAGAAACAATCAATGAATACAGTAAAGTTGCTGGCTACAAAATCAACGTACAAAAGTCCATTGCTTTCCTATATACTAACAATGAAATCTCAGAAAAAGAAATACAAAAAACAATTCCTTTTGCAATTGCAGCAAAAAGAATAAAATACCTAGGAATAAACTTAACCAAGGATGTGAAAGACCTATATGCTGAAAACTATAAGACATTTTTGAAAGAAATTGAAGAAGCCGCAAAGAAATGGCAAGACATTCCATGCTCATGGATTGGAAGAATCAACATAGTTAAAATGGCCATATTACCCAAAGCAATATACAGATTTAATGCAATCCCCTCAAAATCCCAATGGCATTGTTTAAAGAAATAGAACAAAAAATCATCAGATTTGTTTGGAACCACAAAAGACCCCGAATAATCAAAGCAAGCTTAAGAAAAAAGAACAATAATGGAGGTGTCACACTTCCTGACTTTGGCTTGTACTACAGGGCTACAATAATCAAAACAGCATGTTACTGGCAGAAAAACAGACACATAGACCAATGGAATAGAATTGAGAACCCAGAAATAAAACCACATAAATATGGACAGATAATTTTTGACAAAGAAGCAAAAAACATACAATGGAGGAAAGACAGCCTCTTCAATAAATGGTGCTGGGACAATTGGATAGCCACTTGCAAATGAATGAAACTGGACTATCTGTCACAATGTACCAAAATTAATTCAAAATGGATCAAAGACTTAAGCATGAGACCTGACACAATAAACTGCATAGAAGAAAACATAGGTACTAAAATTATGGACCTTGGGTTCAAAGAGCATTTTATGAATTTGACTCCAAAGGCAATGGAAGTAAAAGCTAAAATAAACGAATGGGACTATATGAAACTTAAAAACTTCTGTACAGCAAAAGAAACCATCGACAAAATAAAGAGGCAACCAACTGAATAGGAGAAGATTTTTGCAAACAGTGCCTCTGATAAAGGGCTAATATCCAAAATATACAAGGAACTCATGCAACTCAACAACAAAAAAACAAACAACCCAATTGAAAAATGGGCAGAGGACCTGGAGAGACATTTCTCCAAAGAGGACATACAAATGGCAAATAGACATATGAAAAAATGCTCAACATCACTAATCATCAGAGAAATGCAAATCAAAACCACAATGAGATATCACCTCACCCCAGTCAGAATGGCTATCATCAACAAGACAAATAGTAACAAGTGTTGGAGAGGCTGTGGAGAAAAAGGAACCCTCATACACTGTTGGTGGGAATGCAGACTGGTGCAGCCGTTATGGAAGGCAGTGTGGAGGTTCCTCAAAAAATTACGAATAGAATTGCCATATGACCCAGCAATCCCTCTCCTGGGTATCTACCAAAAAAATCTGAAAACATTTAGAGATAAAGACACGTGTCCTCCAATGTTCACTGCAGCTTTGTTTACGGTGGCCAAGACATGGAAACAACCAAAATGTCCTTCGATAGATGAATGGATAAAGAAGTTGTGGTATATATACACAATAGAATACTATTCGGCGGTAAGATGATATAGGAACATTTGTGACAACATGGATGGATCTTGAGAATATAATGCTGAGTGAAATAAGTCAGACAGAACAAGCAGAGAACCATATGATTTCACTGATATGTGGTATATAAACCAAAAACAACAAAAGGACAAGACAAACAAATGAGAAACAAAAACTCGTACACACAGACAAAAGTTTAGTGGTTACCAGAGGGTAAGGGGGGTGGGGGGGTGGGAGATGAGGGTAAAGGGGATCAAATATATGGTGATGGAAGGAGAACTGACTCTGGGTGGTGAACACACAATGGGATTTATAGGTGATGTAATACAGAACTGTACACCTGAAATCTATGTAATTTTACTAACAATTGTCACCCCAATAAATTTAAAATAATAATAATAATAATAAAAAGAATTTTTTTCCCTAGATAACGGTGTCTTGGGATTATACCATTTAAAACAAACTCTGTGTCAACAGCGTCTTAAACACAGCAACCTTGCTTTGGCCGGAGAAGGCAGGAAACATAACTGCACTGCCCAGTGGTCTCCCACACCTCGTTAATCCCTGCTGCTTCGTGGGCAGGCGGGCCTCCAAGTTGTGGGAGACAGCTCTGGTTCCGTCTGCAACTGCTGCCCTTCTCTTTCCAGACCAAAGTCTTAAACTGAAAGTCTAAATTAAACCAAATAGATACAGATGCTATTTTCCTTTTGTTATATTCACGTGTATTAAAATAATTTAATGCAAGCTTTGACATTTCACCATGAATTATCATGTAATATGTAAATAACTGAACACAACTTATGTTTTTGGATTATAAATTACGTTTTTGTAATATTTACAAGGTAAAAGATGCCAAGTTTTTATTTCGGTTTTGTTTTTTGGGGTTTCTTTTTCAGCCTTTACCTTTTCCTTTCTCTTATGATTTCATTAAGAAGCCATACTAATAAAGGGGATGCTTATCATACTTTAAATTGAAAGTACAGTATTAAGGGCATCTGTTGATATAATTAGAACTGATATCTTTCTACAAGTAAATGGAATTAGTACTTCTAAATCCCCCTCTCATGAATAGGAAGCCCCGTTTAGGTTATTTTGTCCCTGAATTGTGGAGGAAACTGCAGTACAATATTAGCTTTGGATTACAACGCTTATTGCAGGTGGTTACTGTGGAAGTCTATCAGAGGGCTGCTGGCAAGCTCTCGCCCCATAGAGCTGGGCTAGGGGCTTACAAACCTGGCCGCCTCTGTCTTTTACAATGAAATAGCAGGGTCAAAGAGCTCTGTGCTATGCGAACAAACACAGCACGTTTACTGGTCTCATAACAGATCGTGCCACAATCACGCAAAAACCATAAAAATATTTATCTTTAATTTGTGACCTATGTTTAAAGTGTTATAATACTTTCTATTCCCTGAGGCTTTGTGGCATGTTGTAAAGCAATGAGAAAACACACACATGTGCTCACACATGGGAAGGGGGAAGAGAGGGAGAGAGAGGGGAGAGGGGGAGAAAAGGAGAGAGGGAGAGAGGGAGAAGAGGAGAGAAGGAGAGGGGGAGAGGGGGAGACGGAGAGGAGAGAAAGGGAAAGAGGGAGAGGGGTATAGGGGGCGAGAGGGGGGGAGAAAAGGGGAGAGGAGGCGGGGGAGAGAGAGACAGAAACGAGACAGGATTAAGTGAGAAGAAAAACCTAACTGCCTAAACCCCAGCAGAACCTACCTGAAATACATCAGTTTGACCTCTACGTGGTTTATGCTAAAGGAGTATTTAGCAAAAGCTTTAAAAGTTTTAAGAATTGAGGCAGGGGAAGAAAGATTGGACATAATTTTTTTTCCAAAGCAAATTAAGCTAACTGGCAAGAAATTAAAACCATTTTGATATCGATTTTCTTAATACTTATTTATTATAGAAAACTTTCCTATTATCCTATTCGCTGTTAGAGAAACATATGCCAAAGTTTAATTCATTAAAAACAAAATTGCATTTATTTAAAAATACTTCCATGCACTTTTCATGGCAAACATTTGCTGGAACATTGTTATATCTTTCTTCAACTTTTGAAAAATATATTGTTATATACCAGATGAAACATAAAATCTTACTTTTTCAGACTATTTTAAAGACTGCTGTGGTGCACATCTATCATGTAGGGCCACCAGCACGTGTCCCTATGCCACTGTGCCCTGGCTGCCGAGAGGTCACTGGAGGCTTCTCCTGCAGGAACCTCTCCCACCCTAGCACAGCCCAAAGACAGGCAAATGACTTAAGGCACAGCAAGTTCTCCCTTGCAGCTTGGATCTTGAATGGAGCAATGGAAACAAGAAGGAAATGGTTGGGCTCATCAGTTGAAGCGAAGGCTTCTAGGAGCCTGTCTAACGTTGTGCTACCAGGCAGAACTTCCTGTGATGGTGGAAATGGTCTGCGTCTGGGCTGTCCAGTATGGGACTCACTGGCCACATGTGGCTACTTGAAACGTGACTAGCGTGGCTGAAGTTTTAGTTCTTTTTAGTCAATTTAAATTTAAATAGTGCATGTGGTCAGCACGGTACTGGACGGTCTAAGTCTAGTGTTTCCTGTCCTACAGCCTCCCATAGCCCTTTTTTGTCCACAATGTTTATTTCTGTTGCAAAACCAAAGCAACTTTGATAAGATCTACAGCTCAGTTCAAGACATACAGTGCTGCAGTCAGTGATGCAGCTGAGCTGCATGGTCTGCAAGACTCCCCACAGCTCACCCTCTGGCAGAAAGACGCTGCTTAGCACAAAACAGGAAAAAAGGCTGCACACGCTCGCGTAGTGACAGACACGTGTTCTACAGTCTAGGTCACCTGTCATGCCAATAGAGGAGCAGGGAGACATCCAGAAACCAAATAATTTACCTGTTCTTACAATACAGCTGCACCATATGCAAGAAAAGCAGGTATCTGCAAACCGGATCAAAACACAGATCTTTCTTAGACTCTTCAACCTAATCCTATCTCAGGTTGGCTTGAAGTTAAATACAGTAATTGCCCAGAGAAAACAAAACTAATGGAAAGAAGGGATCCAACGGACTCTTCTGTATTCTGATTTCCAATAGAGGCAAACACTTACAAATTACCATTGCTGACTTTTGAGATCACTTATAAATATATGTAACTGTAGTATTGAATAAATATGAATTTGTATACATACATGTATATTCATGACAGCTTTAAAGAAAATTCTTGATTAATTGTGTTTAATACAGTGGTATTTACAATGTTTCATGTTCACCTCCCTGGATAAATCATATAAATACTGAAATAAGTTAGCAAATTTCACATCTTGCTATCTGTAAATATCAAGAGATTTCACCCCTTTATGAGGTACATTTACCATTTTATACTTTTAAAAAATCTCGTAAACATTGAAAACAATTATGCAATACTATCCCGAACCCGAATGGATGGTAAATATGGTAACGCATATACCATGTAGTCTGTGCTTTAGGAAGAAACTGTTTAATCCTCTCTAGTGATTAAATAACAAGGACTGTATTAGTTATTTAACGTGTGTTGCAAGTCACCCCAAAACTCAGGCGCTTATAACAACAAATATTTCTTCTTTCAGTTTCTGTGGGTCCAGAAGCTGGAGCCCTCGGGTTCCAGCTCACTACGCGGCTATTGGCAGACCCCCTTGGCTCCTCCCTACATAAGTCAATCCATAGGGCTGACTCTTGACATGGCAGGTGGCACCTCCCGGGTGAGCAATTCAAGAGAAAAAACCCACAATATGGAAGACACAGTCTTCTAATAACCCACCTGAGGAGTGATTTCCCATCACTCCACCTATTCTATTAGACAGAAGTGAGTCTGCACGACCAGCCTTCATGAGGAGAGGGATCAGACATGGGTGTGAAGATTCAGAGGCTGCCTACTACACGGACTGAGGCCAATTAAGCAACACACACTGTCAAGGTCATCTCTTCTAATGCACATCTGTCTTTTACCAAAAGGCAGCTTTCCCCCAGATCACATTAAGAGTATTTTCCAAACCTACAAAATCACCTTTTATTCTTTTAAAATCAAGGAGACGAAAAAAACACGTTAACCATTTATCTTTTAAAAAATAATACAGGGAGAGTATAATATAAAAGATGTTCCTTCTGGAAAGCTCATCCCATGAAAAACTGTCTTTGCCAACTACAATCAGAAGTAGAGAAAGTGACAGCAACACACCAATGGTGTTTCTATCCTTTCTAAAATGTATTGATTTAACTATCAACAGAATGGACACACCAACTGTACTTCATAAAAATTGGACCTTGATGTTTTCATTAAATGAAGGGTCTAGTAAAGGGCTTAATATATAAATGGAAAATACTCAATATCCAGATGTTTTCTCTCTGGATAACACAAAACATCTGGATAAGTAAAAACGTAGTAAAAATTTATAGTTAAAAAACAGTATATATGAATATTTGATATTACCTAAGGATGAGTAAACAATGGAGTAGACATAAAGATCTAAATACTTTTTATTTTCATTACCAAAAGTAGGTCACATGATGAAAATTTGAAAATTCTGGCACAACAGCACCATGATTAATAAATAACCACCATTTATTGAGAACTTGTTACGTACTACGTAACAGATGTCTTATAATTTTTGCAGGAATCCTATGGTATGAGCACACTACTATTATTGTTCTTATTTGAAATGTCAGAAAATCGAAGGATTACAAAGTTAAAACAAGCAAACCATGCCTACTAGCAAAGTAGTGGGCGAATGAGGTATGTCTGTTTCTATAGCCAACCTGCTTTTCCTAATGGCAAGCTACCTCCCCACAGAAGACACCAGATGCATGGCTCCTCCAAAAGTTATTCTTTGATAGGGGAAAGCCTTGGTTGGAGTTAGTTAGCTAAGACTGTTAATTGGAAAACTAGAACAAAAGGAAAAATAAATTATTACCCACAGGGTCTGGTATCAGATACTGAACACTGGCAGAAAGCTTTCAAACAGTGGTCAATTCCTACTGGGAAAGTGCTGTTGGAGAAAAAGGAATACAATACAAGGTCCATAAGAATTTCAGTCAAAAGGCAGAGTAGGTTAACACTGCTTGCCTCCTCCCATGACACATCAAAATTACAATGAAACTACAGAACAATCATCCTTGAGAACCACCTGAAGACTAGCTGAACAAAATTCCAGTAACTGAAAATATAAAGAACAAGCCATGTTGAGACTGGTAGGAGGTGTGGAGATGTGAAACAGGCTACGCCCACATCCATGTGTTAAGAATCTGGACGGACATCTCAGCTGCAGAGGTATCCCCTGAATAGTGAGGGGAACCAGACCTACACTGGGCTCCCCAACTTGGAGAACAATTGCTGGGAAGAGGAGTCCCCACAACATCTGACTGTGAAAATCAGTGGGGACTCATTCTGGGGGGAGATGGTGGGATGGAGGGATGCTATATAGACCCAGGCATCCATTAAAAGGGCTCACACACAAACTCACTCACTCACACTCGCCCTAAGCTCAGGGGAAGGGACAGCAGCTCAAAAGGCAGCAGAGACATACAGGGAGGAACTGAAATGTCTGGCTGCAGGGTGAGGGCTGGAGGACAAGGTCTCTCAGGAACTGAAGTACTGGCAGGCACCATTGTTCCTTTGGAGCCCTCTCACCACACAGTCAGCAGTCACAAGCAGACACCAAATCTGAGTCTCCATTAACCTGGCTAACACTGCTCACCCCAACCTGGGGATTCCTTGAGACACTGCCCCACTGAACACATGTGCCCAGCCTGAAACTCTTTCAATGACTGTTCCATAAAAGAAGCTAGCCTGAGCCCCTGCTGCGGACTTTCCTAAAATCTCTGAAAGGTCCACAAACCCAAAACAAGCAGTGTCTGGCTTTGCCATAGCCCGTACTACCTGCTAAGCAACGCCAGACCCTGCACTAGTGGCAGCTGGCCTCTACTTCACAATTTAGCTTCTCCAAGCCAGGAACAGGCAGCAATCATCCACAGATCACTTTGCAGCTTCTATCAGGTGACCCTGGGGCAGGCACAGGCACTGGTTGGCCTTGGCCTGCACTGGAGCCAGTTCCAAGAGGCCCCAGAACCAATACACCTGGTAGGCGGCTTCAGACAATACCAGAGCACCACCCTACTAGCTCCATAAACAGTACACCCAAAAAATGGACCCAGCAGGCATCAGATCCCACTAGAGCGAATCCCACTCTGCAGGGACAGCCCCCACACAACAGGTCTTATGCTGTAGTCATGGCCATTCCTCACAGCCAGCCAGCCTGAGGGTCAATTCCTACCACTGACATCGCAACAACACAAAAGTCTTAACTACAACAGGAGGGCACACACAACCCACACAAGGGGCATCCCTGGAGCACCCGGCTCAGGTGACCAAGGAGACTGTGCAACTGCACACCAAGGACACCTACTATGTAAGGTCACCCTGCCAAAACTGGAAGATATAGCAGATCTTCCTAACATATAGATGCAAACACAAGGAGGCATCCAAAATGAGGAGACAAGTAAACACGTCCCAAACAACAGAACAAACTACCAGAAAAAGAACTAGATGAAATGGAAGTAAGCAATCTACCACATACAGTGATCAAAACACTGGTTATAAGGATACTCAGTGAACTTAGAGGTAGATGAACTCAGTGACAACTTACATGAGACAGAAACCACAGAAGAACCAGTCAGAAATGAACTATACAATAACTGAAATGAAGAATATATCAGATGGAATGAAAAGCAGATTAAATGAAGCAGAGGACTGAATCAGCAATTTGAAAGAAAAGGTAGCAGAAAACCATTCAGAAAAGCGAAAAGAAAAAAATAAAACTAAGGACAGTTTAAGGGATCTTTGGGACAACATCAAGCATAACAACATTCATATCATAGGGGTACCAGAAGGAGAAGAGAGAGAGCAAGGCATTAAAAACCTATATGAAAAAATAATGACTGAAAACTTCCAGGAAGCACAGAGTTCCAAACAAGATGAACCCACAGAGGTCCACATTAAGAAATATCATAATTCAAATGCCAGAGAGAGACTCATAAAAACAGTGAGAAAAGCAATTATTAATAATTACCTACAAGGGAGCTTCGGTAAGTGTGTTAGCTGATTTCTCAACTAAAACTTAGCAGGCCAGAAGGAACTGGCATGGTTTTCAAAGTTTTGATGGAAAGCTAGGACTTACAATCAAAATTACTCTACCCAGCAAGGCTATTATTTAGAATCAAAGTAGAGAAGGAACTTCCCACACAAGAAAAAGTCAAAGGAGTTTGTTACCACCAAAGCAGTATTACAAGAAATGTTAAAGGGGTTTATTTAAAAAGAAGGGAAACAAAACAATACAAACAAAAAAATATATTTTTTTTCAAAGAAAAAAAAGCTTATTGACAAAAGGAAACACATAATAAAAGCAGTGAATCAACCAAATACAACATTAGTAGAAAGGTTAAAAGGTCAAACTAGTAAGATCATGTGTAATTAAAACAGTAAATTAAGAGATACACAGAAACAAACACACAAAAGAAAAAATAAAGACAAAAACATAAATCTAGAAGGGGTGAATAAAAATTGCAGTGATTTTAGAATACATTCCAACTTAAGCAACCATAAACTTCAAATAGATTGCTATAAACATAGCTTGGTATATATGAAGCACATGGTAACTGCAATCACAAATCCACAACAGATACACAAGAAATAAAGAGAAAGGAATCCAAACACAATACTACAGAAAACAGAGAGCAAGAGAATAAAAAGGAACAGAGAAGAACTACAAAAACAATCAAAACAATGAATAAAAAATTGGCAATAACCACATACCTATCAATAATTCCTTTAAATGTAAATGGTTAAATGCTCCAATAAAAAGACACAGAACACTGAATGGGTAAGAAAACAAGACCCATACATATGCTGCTATACAAGACACCCACTTTAAACCAAAAGAAACACACAGACTGAAAGTACAGATGGAAAAAAGATATTTCATGCAAATGGAAAAGAAGAAAAAAGCTAGGGTAGCAATACATATATCATATAAAACAGACTTTAAAACAAAGGCTATAACAAGAAACAAAGAAGAGCATTACACAATGATAGAGATTGATCTAACAAGAGGATAAATACCTTGTAAACATTTATGCACCCAGTGGAGGAGCACCTAAATATATAAAGCAAATATTGACAGACATAAAGGGAGAGATCAACAGTAATACAGTCATTGTAGGGAACTTGAACGCAACACTGACATCAATGGGTAGATTATCCAGACAGAAAAGCAACAAGAAAACAATGGCTTTACATGACATTTCCAATCAGATGGATTTAATTTATATTTTTAGAACATTTCACCCAAAAGCAGCGGAATATACATTCTTTTCAAGCACAGATGGAACATTTTCCAGGATAGACAATATGTTAGGCCACAACACAAGTATCAATAAATTTAAGAAGATGGAAATCATATCTAGCATCCTCTCTGATCACAATGGTATGAAACTAGAAATCAGTTACAAGAAGAAAACTAAAAAACACATGGAGGCTAAATAATATGCTAGTAAACCAAGAATGGGTCAACGAGATCACGAAAGAAATCAAAAGTTACCCTGAGCCAAACAAAAATGAAAACACAACAGCCCCAAATCTATGGGACATAGCGAAAGCAGCCTTAAGAGGGAAATTCATAGCAATACAGGCCTACTTCAAGAAACAAGAGAAATTTCAAATAAACAATCTAACCTTACACCTAAAGGAACTAGAAGAATAAATAAAGCCCACGTGAGTAGGAGAAAAGAAATAATAAAGAACAGAGCAAAAATAAACAAAAGAGTCTAAATAAACAATACAAAAGATCAATGAAAACAAGAGCTGGTTCTTTGGAAAGATAAACAAAATTGATAAACCTTTAACCAGACTCATCAAGAAAAGGGAAAGGACCAAAATAAATAAAATCAGAAATGAAATAGGAGAAGTTAACAAAAAATTTACAATACCATGAAAAATTACATGCCAACAAATTGGACAACCTGGAAGAAACACATGAATTCCTAGAAATATATAATCTTCTAGAACTAAAACAAGAAAAAACAGAAAATATGAACAGATAAATTTATTTCAATACTAACAAAATTGAATCAGTGATCAAAAAAACAAAACTCCTGGACCACATGACTTCACAGGTTAATTTTACGAAACATTCAAAGAAGAATTAACACCTATTTCAAACTATTTCAAAAAACTGAGGTGGAGGGAAGCCTCCCAAGCTTACTTTACAATGCCAGCATTACTCTGATATCCAAACCAGACAAAGACATTACCAAAACATAAAAAAATTACAGGACAATATCTCTGATGCACACATATGTAAAAATCCTCAACAAAATATTAGCAAACGAAATTCAGCAAAACATTAAAAAGTCATAGACCATGATCAAGTGAGATTTATTCCCAGGATGAAAGGTTGATTCACTATCTTCAAACCAATTTACGTGATATACCATATACACAAAATGAAGGATAAAAAGCACATGGTCATATCAAGAAATGCAGAAAAAACACTTGACAAAATCCAGCATCCATTTATGATAAAAACTCTCAGCTAAGTAGGGACAGAGAAAACAAACCTCAACATAATAAAGGCCACATATGACAAACCCAGAGCCAACGTCATACTCAACAGGAAAAAGCTAAAAGCATTCTCCTTAAGATCAGGAACAAGACAAGGATGTGCACTTTCACCACTTTTATTCAACATAGTACTGGAAGTCCTAGCCACAGAAATTAGTCAAGCCCAAGACAAAAGATACCCACATTGAAAAGGAAAAAGTAAATCTGTCATTATTTGCAGATGACACAATACTATATATAGCATAGAGAACCTAAAGATTGCACCAAAAAACTATTAGAACTGATAAATGAATTCAGTAAAGTAGCAGGATATAAAATTAATATTCAGAAATTGGTTGCAATTCTATACACCAATAACAAACTATCAGAAAGAGAAATTTAGAAAACAATCCCATTATAATTGCATCAAAAAGAATTTTTAAAACCTGGAAGAAATTTAACCAAGGAGGTAAAAGACCTGTACTTGGAAAACTGTAAGATACTGAAGAAAGAAAGTAAAGAAGATACAAATAAATGGAAGCAAACACCATGCTCATGGATAGAAAGAATCAACACTGTTAAAATGTCATACCAAAAGGAATCTACAGATTCAGTGTAATCCCTGTCAAAATACCAATGGCATTTTTCACAGAACTAGAACAAATAATCCTAAAATTTATATGGAACCCAAAAGATCCTGAATATCCACAGCAATCTTGAGAAAGAAGAACAATATTGGAGGTACCACGCTACCTGATATCAAACTATACTAAATTACAAGGCCACAGTAATCAAAAAAGCATGGTACTATCACCAACACAGATACATAGAACAACAGGACAGAATACAGAGCCCAGACATAAACCCATGCCTATGTGGTCAATAAGTCTATGACAAATCTATGACAAAGGAGACAAGACTATACAATGAGGTAAAGACAGTCTATTCAATAAATGGTGCTGGGAAAACTGAACAGATGCAAGTAAAAAAAAAATATATGAAAGATCACTTTCTTACACCACATGAAACAAGGTCAAAATGGATTAAAGTCACAAAAACCCGAAACTATAAAACTCCTAGAAGAAAACACAGGCAGTAAACTCTTTGACCTCGCTCCAGGTCAATTATTTTTGGATATGTGGCTTGGGCAAAGGAAACAAAAGAAAACAAATGGAATTACATCAAACCCAAAAGGTTTTGCACAGCAAATGAAACCATCAATAAAAGGAAAACATAACCTACTGAATGGGAGAAGACAGTCATCAATGATACATCTGATAAGGGGTTAATATCCAAAATATATACAGAACTCATGCAACTTAACTCCAAAAAGATAATCTGATTAAAAGATGAGCAGAGGACCTAAGTAGACATCTCTCTCAAGAGGACATACAGATGGCAAATAGACATGTGAAAATATGCTTAACATCACTAATCATCAGAGAAATATAAATTTTAACCACAATGAGATATCACTTCATACCTGTCAGAATGGCTATCATCAATAAATAAACAGACAAGTGTTGGTGAGGATGTGGAGAAAAGGGAACGCTCATGCACTATTGGTGGAACTGCAAATTGGTGCAGCCACTGTGGAAAACAGCACAGAGGTTCCTCAAAAAATTAAAAGTAGAACTACCTTCTGACCCAGAAATTCCACTTTTGGGTATTTATCCAAAACACTAATTTGAAAAAACATGTGCATCCCTATGTTCACTGTAACACTGTTTACGTAGTCAAGATAATGGAAGCAAACTATGTGTCCATCTATAGCCAAATGGATAAAATAGAAGTGATACACACACACACACACACACACACACACACACGCACGCACACACGCACGCACACACGGAATATTACTCAGTCATAAAAAAAAGAATGAAATTTTACCATTAGTAACAACACAAATGGACCAAGAAGGAATTATGCTAAGTGAAATAAGTCAGACAGAGAAAGACAAATACCATTATTATTTCATTTACATGTTGACTGTAAAACAAACAAACAAAATAAATATACAAATAAAACAGGAACAGATTCATACAGAGAACAAACTGATGGTTGCCAGATGGCAAGGGGTGGGGTGAAAAAGATGAAGGGATTAAGAAGTACAAATGAGCAATTATAAAATAGTCACGGGATGTAAAGTACAGCTTAGGGAATAACAAGTCAATAATATTGTAATAACTATGTATGGTGTCAGGTGGATACTAGAGTAATCGGGGGGATCACCTCATAAGTTATATCAATGTCTAACCACTATGCTGTTTACTTGAAACTAATATAATACTGAATGTCAACTATAACTGAAAAATTAAAAACAAATTTTTTACAACAAAAATAAAGCAGTGCAAAGTACCCAAGATGGAAGGCATGTATACTTCTGCCATCCTTCCATTTTGGCTGCAGACCTTCCTCCTCCTCACTCCTTGGTCTCTGACACTGGCCCACTTCTACCTTATCCTATGGTGTTACTGGACTAGGGCTTGTGCTGTAGGAAAAGATCAGAGGCATAAAAGATGGGGCAATGACCACAAGGCACAGAACCTAAGAAGAAGGTGCCTGGGCAGTGTGGCCATGTCTCCACCCTGGCACTCTATGAGGTCTGCTTTGTAGAATAGCCCACTTTTAAAAAAACAAACAAAAAAAAACAACTTTGAACAGAAAACAAACAGCAAAATTAGCAAAATAAAACAAATACGATATTTCACAGCGGCTGAAACTATAAAGATTAACTACTTAGCATTACTCATTATTGGGAGAACCTCCAAACATTTTGTGAAATGACCATCCAGTATTCCCCCCTTATCTGTGGGGATATGTTAAAAGACCCCTAGTGGATGCCTGAAACTGGATAATACCAAACCCTACATAAAAACTCTGTTTTTTCATATACATGTATATCAATGATAAAGTTTAATTTACAAATTAAGCACAGTAAGAGATTAATAACTAATAATAAAATAGAACTATAACAATATAATATAATACAAGTTATGTGAATGTGGCATTAAGAAGTAAAATAATGGTGACGTGAACACAAGCACTGCGATACTGCGCCCGCCAGTGGATCTGAGAACCAAAATGGCTACTGAGCGACTAAGGGCAGATAGTCTACACGGCGTAGAGACAAACCTGGACAAAGGGATGATACCCGTCTTGAGTGGGATGGGGTGGGATGGTGGGAGATTTCATCATGCTATTCAGGATGGTGCACAATTTAAAACTTACGAACGGTTTATTTCTGGAATTTTCCATTTAATATTTTCAGACCATGGTTGATTGCGGGTAACTGAAATGGCAAAAGCCCCTCCTGCAGATCAGGAGGGACTAAAGGGTAAGAAGATTTTGTTACTTAGGGACCTAGTCAACAACTGGTTCTTATCAAGAAAGTAGGATGAGAGACACTCTTCAGAGCATATCCAAGCAAGATGAAGCAACTCTAACTTACTGGAAACAAATTATTTTTATAAAATATATCCAACATCCAGTCAGTTTTTCATAATTCTAAGTCATGTTACAGGAAAAATAGAAAACCTGTCAAAAACAATCTCCTTCCCACACCCGAAACAAAATAAAAGAAATACTATAAAAAACCTAAAATCTCTTCCTAAACCAGCAAAACATACTACCTACGACGTATTATAACACACATATATTCTCCTACACCTATTGCTTTTTCATGTTCAGTTAGCTAACTTATAAAAATTATCCGATAGGTGCCTTTAAAATGTCCACATTATAGCACTAATAGAGTATCAATTAAAATAACAAAATTGTCATTAATATAGGAGGAAAACCCCAAAAACTAGCCACCTGTAGACTTTCTAGTTACTCATTTTGCTCTTAGCTACTCAACTTGTTCATAAACTAATAGACACTTCAGCTACAGGTTGAATAAACATGTTTTTAATATATTTGTTAGGAGCTTCATATTTAAAACTATGTACTATGTTAAGATCCCGTTGGACATGAAATGTATGTGAAATTAACCTGTCTACGGTCTGACACTCTTTTCCTTCTCACCTACATCTCACAACTAACTTGTCCCACACTGCTGAGTGTGTGGGCAAATGACCAGGACAAGGCAGGCTGGCCACTGCCCTCTCCTCCTCCACCCCCCATGCCCGTGTCCCACACACAGGAGGCTCCACCTACTCCACAGACACACCAGGTTTTCTCTACTACTAACCTAGCAAGATCGGCCATTGTTCTGTTACCGTCACTACACAAATCATGGCTATGTCAACAACGGATTGACAAAGTATTCCTCTGAAAAATTAAGTTTGAGATGCAAATTTTAAAATTAAGCCATATTGTTGGTATTTTAAATGGAAAACTCTTTAAACAGTGAAAACAAAAGATACATTAATGACAAATTTAAAATGTGTATTTCAGATTTTTCTAGGGTAGATATTTGGCTATCTCACAGCTAATTCCTAGACTCTCTCTTTAAAATGCAACAAAACTTAGTTGAAAACCCACTGGGGGAGGGAATAAGGGTTGGGGACGAAGGCAACAATGAGAAGGAAGTGGCACAGTTTTATGGCGCACTCACTGAGAAGCAGAGGCCAGGGAATACACGGGGCGGTTTCAGGCACGGCACGCAAAACAGGATGGAGCTCTGCACCACATCTCAATCTCACACCCAGGAGCCTCATGGGGCAAAGATGGCGAATGGGCAACACCTGGTGTCAATCCTACCACAACCCCCTTCCCATGTGAATAAGAGGGGTGTGAAGGCAGCCCCAGGAAAGTTTTCAAAATCGAAACACTTTGAGAGACAGGGACCCGCTTCTTATCAGGCTGTCCCAGAGAATGGGGAGACAGCCATTTTGGTTTTTATCTGATAAGAAGCTAGAGAAAGAAGGAAGAAATTATTATGACCACCTTGAACAATTAGCAAGGATTTAGTAAAAAGCAAGGCAGAAATGAAAATAAGGAAAACAAGACCACCAGGACCCGGGTAACTGGGTAGAAAGTGTCCAAGTGAGAGGTCTATGAAATATCACTCACTTGGAGCTGACACCTGCTGAGAGTAGCCAACTCGGGGGTCAAGTGACTTTCAGGTGCTACCTCGTTTCACTCTTCCAACAGCATCACGACCCTCCAGACAGACAGGAAAACATGGCTACTAAGGCACAGAGCCAGGATGCAAACCTGGACGGCTGCTCTATCGCAGTCCTCCCACTCTGTGATCACGGGAGACGCCGCTGGTCCCAAGGCCTAGCCCCAGCACACATGATGCCCAGGCGTGGATTTCACCCCCTCCTTTTACCGCAAGCTGGCAATGAGAGCACAGAGGGGCTGGAGGGGGAGCAGGGACAGGAGCAGAGCCCGTGAACGCCAGGGACCTACTGTCTTTGCCATTCCTTTATCCTCCCCTCCCCCCCCATACTTTACTTCCCTTCTGTGCAACTTCCCACTGCGGCAACACTGCAGCCCCTTTCCTGACGGGATACTTCATCTTAAATCTTCTTAATTTTGCCATTCCCTTAATCTTTCATTGCATCCAATTAGCAACTCTCATCCGTGCAATAAACCATCCTTTTACCTTCTCTGATTCTACATCTGGACCGCACAACACTGCTGTAGATCACGAAATCCACGGAATGGGACTACTCGGAGTTCAGTCCCCAGTACCAGGGAACACCACTGGTCAAGGGAAGCCCTGGTAGGCAGCTAACTCTCACTCCCTACACAGGTGGACCCACAAGGCCTCGCTCCCTCACCCCCTCCGCAAAGGAAGTCTGTCATCCCTTCTCTCCCTGTCTGTCTGCCTGTCTCTCTCACGCTCTCCCGACCCCCATTTTCTCCCTCCACCTCAGTCCTCTGTTTAGCGCTCACTCGTGCATCCACGCAATACCCAATTCGCAGCTTCCCCATCTCCACGGACCCCATCTGCTCCTGTCTGTTTCCCCATCCCCGGACACCACTGGTCTCAGGAGGAGGAAGCCCCATCTCCAATAATGAATCCCTCGATCTCCTCCAGGATCAGATCAGAAACCTTGAGTCACCGTATTGTTATCATTCTCTGTATTACTGACCACTCCTACTTAGTGGTTTGTTTTTGACTGTAAGCACGCTCCCTTCATTTCCACAGATAAAGGATTCACTAAATACTGTTCTTCGAGTTACAAGAAACCTGGCAAATACTTCAAATATAATGGTAAGAATCAGCATGTCAAGAATGATTTTTGCTTGTCTACCTGGCAGCCATATCACATTTCCATTTAAGAGAGCGGATTTCATAACAAGTACATTTATGTGTTTTATTATTTTGATTTTAGTAAAGGAGTTGTCATAACAAGAAACATCAGAGATTTCAGGTTGAAAAAAGTGTCTGTTTTAGGGGAAGTAAAATATTGGCTATAAAATAGCTAGAGTTTTTTGGGTTTTTTTAAATCATGCATTTCTTAAATAATTCTGAAAAAGCTTTCCCTCAAAACAAACCAACAAAAAACCATAAGAGTCAATTTTGGTATAAGAGAAATGTTTGATAAGGGGTATCCCAGTGTCCAGGCAGGTGTGTCCCTCCCGGCTGTCTCTGAGTCCAGGTGCCACCCCGTGCCCCAGGCAGGAGCACTCATGTGACTAAGTTGCCAGTGGTGCAAACAGCAGGGGCTTCACCGGCACCTGCAGGTCTCTGCCGACACTCAGAACGTGCTGGAAGCAGCTGGCGGGAGGATGAAGGACCTGGGGGAGCTGAGTCACCTAGTCATCCAGGGGGTCCATCCTGGCCCAGCCAGCGACCAGGCATGTGAGCGGGCCCAGCAGGGCCAGACCTGCCACGGGGACCCAGCCTAGACCACTCACACACAGGCACGGGAGCCAAATACAAGCTTCTTGTTTTGAGCCACTGACTTCTGGAGTGGGCTGTTACACAGCATTATTATGGTGACAGCTGTGACACAGACGAAGTCCCTGTGGGGAACAATCACTAGAAACGAAAAGAGGCACGTCTGTACTTCGTTTTTCCTGAACCATGCCCTGGGAATACAGAGCGCAAACCCACAGTAAGCAGAGGTCTGGATGCACCCTGTCAGGAGACGATGGGGAGACAGATGACAGGCCGGCATGGACAAAGACTGAGGCCCAGGACGCCCTGCAGCCAGTCGGCTCTGTGCATGAGGTCTCACTGGGCCACGGCCGTGGGAGCACGTGGGAGACACCACATGGCCTACAAGGCTGGGCCCTTTGCCATATAGCCCTTTACAGAAGTTTCCCCACCATACAGATGACTGGAAAAACACAAGGAACAAGTCTGATCTGCAGAAACCCGCGCTCCATCTACTACTTTCACATACATATGCAACATGTATGAAAACCAGCTGCGTGCTGGGTCACAGAGAAATCTTAGCAATTCATACTAGGTAGTCTACGTGTTTTTTGTCTACAGAGTAATAAAGGTCGGCTAGCAAACAAAAATAGTCTCCAAAGCCATTGTATTTCAAAATTAAAAACATACATGTATGTTAAATGATAGGTAAATATGTTAAATAAGTTAAATGGCAGATACAACTTCTAAAACTGATTTATAAATTTAATAAAAAACAAATTAATAAGTGTAACAGGTTGAGTACAGTTCTGAGACAGGCACTAGGCTATTTGGATTAGACATTTTTCCCACTGAAAACTGAACACAAACAAAAATGTCAGGTTTCAGGATTTGAAATAAAAAGATAGACATCAAGTTAAAAGTACTAGAGATCCAGAAGAACAAGAAGGAACTCCCAGGAATCACAGAATTAATCAGAATACGGGAGCCCCCCAAATCATGTATGTTCTGGGGGAACTTACAGATACTACAACATCCTCTCCAGTACCTGGAAGAGGACAACACTTAACACCTCTTATCAGTGGAGAAGGTTCCAGGACCACAGGCATGGAGAGGGAACAGAAGTCAGGGCTGAGCCTGAGTAAGGCAGGGAAGCCAGAGGAGACCCACCCACTGTGCAGGCGAGACTTTAGGGGGCTCTGTTCCAAGGGGAAGGTCAATGAGACTTCCACCCTCATAAGCGAAAAGGACTGTGTAAAAGCTCTGGTGCTGAGCTGAGCAAGAGGGAAGGGAGAAAGAACGAACGAGAGCAAAACCCCTGGGACATCACAGCCACAGAGCAGCTACTATGTGGTTCTACATACCAGTGTCACAGAACCTGAGCACTGTGGACCCTGAAGAACAGAATGTGACTTGAAGGATCCAACCGGCACTGCCCTGGGGTGAAGGGCACAACAGACGAACCTGTCTGTGGGAGGTCAGAGAGCCTATTCACAGGAATGGCCAGTAAGCAGTCAAAGACATTCAGACACAAAAAGGAAAAAGACAAGAACAGGAACCAACAGAAACAATAAAGAGTAAAAAGACCCATACAGACTTCACAAACTGAATAATCACATACAGATTTTAAAACAACATATTTGCCATATGTAAATAAATGACAAACTTGAATATATTCACAGGGAACCAGAAAAAGTGATATAGCATATTTTTAAATGAACCAAACAGATTTCTAGAAAGGGAAAACACAGTAATTAAAATGAAAAACTTGACAGACATACTTGGCAGCAGACTGAAGACAGCAAAATAAAGCATAAGTAAACTGGAAAATAGACCTGAAGAATTATCCAAAGGGCAGCACACAGAGAAGAAAACACAGTGATGAGGTCTACCATAAATCTGATCAGAGCCAGAGAAGAAAGGAAAGAAGGAACAGGCAAAGACAGTATTTCAAGAGATACTGGCTGGACATTTCCAAAACACTGAATGACACCAATTCACATAATAAGAGTGCCAGTGAATAAGAAGATAAATAAAATGAAATCCACATCTTAATAAAAAAATGGAAACTCCAGGAAGCCAGAGATGAAGGGAAAAAAAAAAATTAAGCAACCAAAAAAAAAAAAAGTTCCGATTCTCTTCAAAGAAACAAAAGTTAAACCAGAGCCGACTTCTCTGGCATAGAAGCCAGAAGAGAAAGAGATGTCTTCACAGGGCTGAAAAAACTAATGCCAACCTAGGAGTTTATACCCAATTAATATATTTTTTCAAGAATGAAAGCAAAAGCATAAGAAAAAAAGATTAAAAATTGTGTATATTTCTCACAACACATATCAGGTTAAATTCCAAGTAGACTGAGATCTAAAAGTAAAAAAGCCACCCAAGGACTAAAAAATGGGATGAATTCTTAATAGCCTGAGTCTACGTCTCAAAATATATAGGTAATAAAATGGATTAATGCATTAAAAAATACTTTATTAATATAAAGAAAAAAGAAAACAAGAAAATCCTAGGCAAGTTAAAATACACCTGTTAAACATAAAAAAATATATGCAATAGGGGAAAAAAATCACAAATAATTCTTTTTTGTAAAAAAGTTTATTTAATTTTCAATTATAGTTGACATTCAATATTATATTAGTTACAGGTGCACAGCATAGTGGTTAGCCAGTTCTGTAACTAATGATCACCCCGATTAGTACCCACCAGACACCATACATAGTTATTACAATATTACTGACTATATTCCCTATGCTGTCCTTTACATCCCTGTGACTATTTTGTAACTGCCAATTTGTACTTCTTAATATGTAACAGAACTACTAAAAATTGAGACTGATAACTCAATTTGACTATAAGAAGGCAAAAAGCTATGAACACAAACGATTGAAAATTTAAATGGCCTGAAGGGCACCAGAACATGCTACTCCAAAATATGCCACTTTAGCATAAGGATTATTTTGAGCTGAAGGCAATTGAGAGCAGACTTTGGAAAAGCTCTAAAAGCTCTAAAAATACAGCGGTAAGTTTTCTTTTGTAAAGGAAATGTACACGCATAAAGGAAATTTCCATTTGTAAAGATGTCTCTCTCTCCAGTACCAGCAAGAGGATGACACTTAACACCTCTTATCAGTGGAGAAGGCATAGGCTTAAATCTGCATCATGACCCTTGCTAAATAACCCATTTATCATACATTTCCCGGTGGCTTTCATAACCTACCCACCACCAGAAGCCCCAAAGCCCTTTTCCTTTGTTTGGCCTAACATGGTACCAAAGTCTAACCACCATCTTAAGTTACTCATCACTGAGCTTCCCCCATACATATGTACGCTGTGCGTGTTAATAAACTTGTTCCCCGGTTAATGTCTTTTTTTGTCAGTTTAATTTCCAAGGTCTAAGCCAGAGAACCTAGGAGGGTATAGGTTCTTAAACATTTGAAAACTATCAACTTTGCTTATAAAGACAAATTCAAGTTATCTAACCTCAAACAGCCCTTCCGCATATGAGAGACGGGCAGATATCCTGCAGATGGATGATTCTATTAGTGAGGCTGCTGGGACATAAGCTCTTACAACCCCTGTGCCAGGAGGCTTAGCAATACCTGGGAACAGCCACCCTCAGCCCCATAATTCACTGCTAGGATTCTACTCAGACAGACTAGTAAAATATGGAATGACATGACATATGCACAAGGCTTTTCACTGTGCCATTATTTGTAAACACAAAAGAACGGACATAACCAACCATCTATCAAAAGGGAACAGGTTGACTGGATTATAGCACATCTACACAATGAAGAAAAAGAAATGTGAAGACCTCTATGCAGCTATAAAATAAGTGTGTTACATATATAATTGCCGTATCTTACCATATGCTTAGCATACGGGTGTATGCGTAACTAAAAAAAAAAAAAAAGCCAAACTTTTCTAAATTGGTTGTACCATTTTACATGCTAAGTGCAGTGTTTCGAGTCCTAGATGCTCCACATCCTAGTTGACACTTGTTATAGTCAGTCTTTTTAATTTTAGCCATTCTGACAGGTACTTTATTAATTGAGTGGTGCCCCACTGTGGTTTTAATTTGCATTTGCTTCATAATGTTGAACATCTTTTCATGTGTGTATTTGCCATTCATTTATCTTTGGTGAAGTATCTCTTCAAATCTCTTGACTATTTTTTAAGTAAGGCGTTTTGTTTTCTTACTATGAATTTTGAGAGTTCTTTACATATTTCAGATATGTCCTTTATCAGATATATGATTTGCACATATTTTCTCCCAGTCTGGGACTTGTCTTTCTATTTTCTTAACAGTGTCTTTTGACAACAGGTATTCCTAATTTTGACCATGTTCAATACTTACATTTTTTTCGTATGGATTGTTTTTGGTATCTTGTCTAAGAAATCTTAGATTTCTAGCTCAACAGCAACAAGACTTTTTTTGTGGTAGAAGTTTTATATTTTTTGGTTTCATATTTAGGTCTATGATCCACTTCGAGTTCATTTTTAGATGTGGTGACAGATATGGATCGAAGTTAATTTTTTTGCATATGGACAACCAATGGTTGAAATGAACTGCCAATGAACTGCCTTTCCCCCAATGAACTGCCTTTATACCAAGCTTTGTTTAAATGTGTATTATTTATTACTTTTGTCTTAAAGGGGCCTACTGAGAATGTCTCAAAATAAAGTTCATCCCTTCTTCCTAAAAATGTCTAAAAGCATTACTAATATAAGAAAAACTAGAAGCATAAATTCTTAACAATGTTGAATTTTTGACAAAGGAACCCTGGCCTCAAAGCTGTACCACAAAGGAAGCCTCAGGAGACGGGAGCGGCTGCAGAGGTGGTGGACACACAGTCGAGGGCACTGTCGGGGCGATGAGTTCGGAAACAGGAATTTCAAGAGCTGGCAGTTAGGCCTTATGCGCAGACCGCCTCACTTACAGAAAACTAGTTTTTGTCCTCACTGTTTCACATTAAAATATAGTCACACACACACAGAATTAGCAGGCTAACCTAATGGCATTTTTTGTTCTTGGTCAATAGTGTGACAAAGCGCCTATGTGCGTAGTGGACACGTAAAAGATGAGAGAGAAAAACAGAAACAAGTGCAGAATGCAGTATTTCTGAACAACGGCTTAGCATTCTGTAAGAGCTTGGTGGCTCTGGGAATACTACAGTCACAGAAGCTCTGTGACAAAACTAAGGAAACAATATCTCACAAACCATCATGTCAATTCACTTTTTGCTGCTACCTCAGCCCTTCGGCTGTTCTTTCAGCTGACTATACAAAAGTTACTTGTTTGGTAGATTTTTTTTCCCTAGCAGTAACATAAAAATAGCAATATAAGAGATACATTAATATATACTTAATGGTCAAATATCTTTCATGCATTTGTTCCAGATTATGAATGTGACAGATAAAAGTATACTTCAAGACTATGTTCAAAATGTTTATCAACCACTGTTTTTCTTAATTTTAAATAAGATGATTTAAATTGTTAAAATTCAGGGGTTGTAGTCTCCACTAACCTCTTCCTTTATAAAGAAGAAAAACTTGGGTTAATAAAAACATTGTCTCTGGGCCCAGTGTGGCAGGGCAGAGAGGCTGCAAAGGGACTGGCCTCGCGAGGCTGGCACTGTGCAGCTGCTGCCCCACAGATGACCCCGATGCCCTCCCTACATGTTCCTCAGGATTCGCCTGGCCCAGCTTTTCATCGCGTGGTTTTCCTCACTCTGAAAAATGTCACTATCCCAATCATATCAAAGCGTTCTGTAAGGGGCCACAAAGACACTGTGTCACTTAGCAAACATTTACTGCGTTTTCAAAGTGCTCGTTCTCTGCCAGGTCCGGCATAAGGATCAGGAATAAAAGAGCGTCCCCTCACTGCTGCCACACACAGATGCAGCTGCGTCTCCTGTACCCTGTGAAGCTGCAAGACATCTGATCCATTACCTTACGTCACATGTTTGCACAATATTTTATTCTAAATCACTAATTAAAAACCTAAAAAAAAATGTTTAGGGTATATTCGTTGTGTTTTTTTTTCTCTCTGGAAAACAGCACCCATAATTTTAATTTCGTTAAACAGGAGAAAGTTTCCAGTTTCCACTATCACGGATGTGCCTCCTGACGGCACACAGTGGCCCCGAGACAAGCCCGGACTGTGGAGATGTGCCGACTGCTGGCCAAGAGCCCTGCCTTCCACTCCGAGAGGGGCGCAGACTGCGGTTCTAGAGGCTCCTGACAGCACACGTCAGCACAGCCCTGGGAGTTGTGAGGGCAAGTGAGTGCCTGATACAGAGAACAAACTGATGACCTCCCCCAGGACCCATGGAGTCATGTGTCCATCGAGGTGTCTGCTGTGGCCTAAGAGAAACAGCACTGTCCTGGGAGCCCAGGGACTCGGGGTGCAGGGCCCCTGCAGGAATGCCACCTCACCTTTGTGAATCTGTTTTATCATCTACGCAGGCAGGAAGCTGAGGACCCTGCTTAGGATCCAGGCCAGCCCCGCTAAGTAGAGCAACACTCCTGCATGGCCCCGGACAACAGGAAAGGCCTCCCACAATCTGGGGTACACCAACACCAACACACGTCTAAGTGCTGGGGTCTCGGCCAGAACCTGAAAACAAATTCTTCCCTTCCCATTGCATCTCCAGGGAAGAGCCTTCTCCTCCTCTCACAGGTGCTTCCACCACGCAGAGGCTGCCCATGTGTCGTGCTTTCTCAAGTGTGAGCACTCACAGATTGACTTGAGCTGGGTCTTCACTACTTACAAAGTAGCTGGGTTTCTGAGAGGACTCACTGGAGAATGAGGACGCCAAGTCAGCCCTGGCTGATCATGTACTCACTCTAAGAGCCAGAAGCTGTGGGTTCCACTGACATAAGCTCCAATGAGCCTGTAAAAGAAAAAGGAAAGGGAGCCAGACGTCGGGTGCCGGCCAGAAGAGAGCTTTCCCTGCACTGCTGCTGCTCCTCCAGTCCAGTCCCTGTCGATCCTAAGCTCGCACACATCCCATCCAGCAAATCTCCTCATAAATTCCTACACGAAGCGAGCAAAGAATAATTCACATCACGCCCCGCCCCCCAGTGCTGTGATTATGTCATTATAATCAATATATTACATAAATATTTTCGTCTTCCAGTTCCTTCAAAGTCCTTCTGGCCTTAAGTGGTTCTCAACGTCTAGTTGAACCACAAAAGCTACTGAGGCTTTCTATCAATCTACCTAATCAGTCTCTCCTCTCTCTCTCTGGTAGTGGGGGTGGGAAGCAGAAGTTTGTTTGTTTGTTTGTTTTTTAATTTAATATATGAATAAGGAACAGCTACAGGCAATAATGGTGCCTTGGAAAAAAGGGCAAAACAGCACGCAGAGGACATTTATCTAGAGCTTATTATGTGCCAGGCCCGATTCTAAGTACTTTATAAATGCATTTAATTCTCACACCAACTCTTTGGGGTGGTGCCATAGCCCCCCATTCAGCCTGAGAGGCAATCATTAGCAAGGCTGGGTGTTCAGACAGGTGTCACTGTGTCACTATCTCTTATGTCTCTGAGCCACATGGCTGTCCTCGCAGAATCTCAACTGCAACAGCTGCAGGAGCACAAAGTGCAGGGGCACTTGGGCCAAGGAGCTCCCACACTGGGAATGAAAGGCAAAAGAATACTTGAAACCAACATATGAATAGACAAGATCCCACTGGATAGGGACATAAGACATGTTTTAACTAAACTGGAACAAAAGTATCATGAAACCCTAAAGGCAAAGAAATAAAGCCATTAAAACTGACCTTTTAATATGGAGGGACCAAAACAATCTTTTAATTTTCACATTCTAGTAGACTATAAATTAACCACATATGGTATAGACGAATGTTTAATGAGACTAGGCAAGCTTTTTGTTTCTATACCAGTGGTTATTACTAATGTGTGTTTTTTTAACTTTTCCTTTAAGTCCAATGTATGATTTATAATTTTTAAAAGTAAACTATGGTCTATTACTCTTTAAAGAATAATTCATTGCACAATTCCCTAAACAAGGTCCTTTCATTGCTGGAAATGATTCAGTTCACATGGATCCTACAACATTCCTTCAGAAATGCAGACGAAAAGCAAGTTTGAACCAAATAAACATCACAGCCTCAGACTGTGAGTGACTACTCAACCAAGAGAAATCTGGAAAACTTAACTTGGTGGTCACCATCCTCAGGTGGGACAGAATGCACAGGTTAAGACCCTCTCCACAGTACAATATGAAGTGAGCAAACAACTCTGCATATATCAGATATTCTGACTTCAGATAGTTATACTCATCAATAAATCATGACTTATGTCCTAAAAACTAAGCCTGTAAATAACATCCTCCTTTGTATTACATTAAGTTTATAAACACATTCCATGGAATCTCTGAGAAAGAAGAAAATAAATTGTGGGGTCTGAGCAAAGACTCAAAAAAATAGAAACTTGTAAGATACGAACGGGAGGACGGAGGTGGCCCTGCCAGCCTCATCACAGTAGCCTCCACGCCCAGAACAGGACTCTCTCTGCTTCAGCTGAATCAGCTTCCCATCACGTGTAGTGAGGAGCTGGCTTTCAGGACTCTATGGCTCATCTGTGAGCCCAAATGCTGGTGCTGGAGCCGCGGAGGGCTGCAGGCAGAGCTTTGCAGACTGTTCAGGATACACTTATCCCCACCCTACTCCTCATGAATCAACACCGAGAATCCCTTTTCCGAACAGTCCGCCAGGTTATATAAATATAAGTTTCCCTGGGGAAGAGAGTCAGTGCAGTGGGTAAGCTTTAAGTACTCCTTAAAGTAAGTGCTAGACAAGTAATTCCCCTGCATACGCAAATCGCGTTTTATGGTATTAAATATAGCATGATTCAAGAAAACAAACTATAAACATGGAAGAAATCAGCAAGAGAAATTTAAGTAAGCAAGAGTGACAAGAATTATACTTCAGACTAGTTAAAATGCAAATAAAACTAATGTCTTTTTTGGCATACCTGAAGATCCATATACAAACAAATTAGTGAAAAGAATGTAACAAAATAAATGTGGATTATCTTAAGTGCCTGGACCTGTATCAGAAACCAGATGTAAGAAAAACTGCAAAAGTGTGAAGAAGGTAATCTCTGAATGGTGTACACAAGCTTATTGCTGACCTTGATCTCTTACATTCTGTGATTTGATACGAAAACTACTAGGTATGTAAGACATCTAAACCAAGTGCCATGGCGGAGAGTAGGAAAGTCCCTGGAGGAGCTGGCACGGGCTGTGTGGGGAGGCAGTGAAGGGAGAGGCTCCCACTCCGCTCAGCTCTGCTCACCTCTGCTCAGCTCACGTCCTCCCAATAGGAGGGATCTCAAAGAGCTGAGACAGGGCTGTGGATATGGAATGCAAAGGCCAAAATTGGGAAGCCAAATTCAAGTCTTCAGTGCCAAGATGAGTTTTGCTTTATTTGGCCAGCAATGTTAGCTACTGAAAGTTTTAGAGGAAAATTAATTTGGCAATCATCAAATAGATGTAACCGCCCCGAGGGTAGGACATAATCCCATAGACAGAGCCTTGTTCAGATCGCTTTTGAACAAAATGCCAGATTAACTGAGGTGGCAGGTAATGGGAGTCTGAACTCACAGCATGGCAACAGAAACAAAAATGAATTCTAAAATAAGAAATGGCTAATCTAAAACAGCAAATTATCCAAGTACCCATCTCTTCAGTTAATATGAAAAGTAAAGAACAGTCTATATTGGTAATCCTTTATGTGCCATCAATGCAATATGTTTATACTGTGAAGCTCTCTTCTAACATCAGAGCACCTCTCTTTAACGGATACATCCACTCGGATCAAATATCCCTGATCAGCTGTGTAACCCTAAAGGAGGTTCTAAAACTCAGTTCCCACATCTGTAAGCTGAGTAAACTACTTCGTAGGCATGGTGGTGAAGTAGGAGGCCTGCCACGCAGCACAGACTCAAAGGTCAACAGAACCTGACGTTTACAGCATTTTCAAACTGCCACACAAAAGTTACAGTGAGATTTAAGTTTAGGTCTGTTTAAGAGTTTATGTATTTCAAAATTCCCATTTAGTCCACAGGTTGGAATTTTAGACTTCTGACAATCTTATAAATTCACTAAACGTATACATTAATATGTATACATTTCTCAGCATCAGAGCAAACTAATGAAACGCTGGCATGTTTTTAACCCTCAGAATAGTAAATACAGTCAGCCATAGTTAAACTCGTAAGTCCCACGTTCAAAAAAACCTAAGAGTGATAATCCACATCACTGACCATATCTTTTGTTATTCATACCTTCATTTTAAATTGTCCTGAAAGAGTAGCTTTTCCACAAAGGTATCAAGAAATATTGTGACATCGTTTATTTCACCTAGTTCTACAGTTTACTTGCTTTTAATTGGCTGCCCAAGTGTGTAATATGTGAGTGATGGCAGCACTACAAAAGAATGTAGTTTTTAAAAGAAAAAGCTTTGCACAGCTGCTTGTAATAAAATAACCAAACCTCACAGTAAGGGCTGATTAGATAAAGATAAATATAGTAACATATGCGTAAGTCTGAAATAGATCTGAGAAAAACTGTTGCAGAGGACATTTCCATGACTGTCCTGACAAGCAATGTTTAATGATTAAATGTGCCTATGCACGTATGTGTATGTTCTTATATAAAAGCTGTTTATGATGCCCCCTTACAACCTCACAGAATCATAAAATGGATTTCATTTTAAACTACCAAATGCTAATTTGGTACACAGTGAAGCTATCATTTAGAAATGACTTTTATTATTTAAAATCAAAAGTATAATGTGAATTAACTTAGAAAATGTCTTTTCTTTAATTTTCAAAAACAAACTAGCTGCTCATGAATTGAGGCACTATAAATTATGCAGCTCTATTTTAAAAACAGATGAAGGACCGGTTCTCAGTGCTTGCATTTTATCTTCTATTTTACAGAAATTAAGTATAATTAAATTTAAACGATGTCATATAAACATTTTATTTGTTTTGTATGACTTTAGAAACAACAGAGATTGATCATTTTTAATAAATGGAAGTATTTGAAATTGCTTTTGGCTAGTTTATTAAATCAGTTAGTGAGGTTTAAACTGTAAAACAAATATACATCTACCCAGATTGCAGCAATTAAGCTCATGGTTGATTTAGTGGCATAAAATAACACTTTATAAAATTTGTCCTAAAATAACATTTGTTATAAAACTATGACCAAGATTATTCTGAAATTCTGACACTTCTTGTAACACGATAAAGAGTGGGGCTTCCACTGCTGCCCCTCCCCACTTCCGTTCCCCGACTATATATGTGAAAGTCTATTTCTGGAACTTCTATTCTGTATGTCTGTTCTCACGTCAATATCATGCTGTCTTGATTTCTTTACCTTTATAATAAGTCTTGAAATCAGTATAATTCAGCCAACTTTTTCTTTGCATTTCCATATAGAATCTTTAGAATCACCTTGTCTTTTTTTTTTTTAAAATAAATGCTGCTGGGATTTTAACTGAGATTGTATTGAATCTATAAATCAATTTGGGAGAACTGACATCTTCATAATATTGCATCTTCTAATACATGAACATGTTGTCTCCCCGTTTAAGTCTTTTCTCATTTCTCTCCATCATATTTAACAGTTTTGAGTGTACATATCTTGCACATATTTTGTTAAATTTATTCCTAAATATTTCATATTTTGAGATGTTATTGTAAAGTAATTTTTTTAACTGCATTTTGCAATTGTTCATTGCTAGTATATAGAAGTACAACTGATTTTTATATATTGACCTTGTATTCAGAGACTGCTCAATTCATTTACTAGTTCTAACAGTGTTTTTGGTAAACTCCTTAAGATTGTTTCTGAACATGACCATGGCACCAGTGAACTGAACATGTGAATTCTTCTCTCCAATCTGCTGTTTTCTTCTTCTAGTCTTCCTGCACTGGCCATAACCTACAGTACAATGCTGAATGGAAGTGATGAGAGAGGATATTCTTGCCTTGTTTCCATTACTAGGGGAAAAGAGTTCAGTTTTTCATCATTGAATAATGTTAGCTGTAGGTAGTTTTAGAAAGGCCTTTGATCAGACTGAGGAGGTACCCTGCTATTCTAATTTACTAAATGTTTTGTTTTTTTAATAGAGTGAATGTTGAATTCTGTCAAATGCTTTTTCTGCAAATATCGAGATGATCACACAATGTTTCTTTTATTCTGCTAATATGAGTTATACTGCTTGGTTTATAAATGAGATAAATCCTGCTTAGTTTCAATATATCATCTTTCCTAATTAAAAAAGGTGTTTATAAATGTTTCTTGACTGCTGACTGAGGACTGGCTCCATGGTACCCAAACCAGCCCTTGTCACGTAATTCAATATACTGTCATGCAATTTAATCAGAGTAGGTAAGGGACAAAGCTAGGAACAAGGAAATGGCAGAGCAGGACAGGCAGGCAGGTCCTCACGCTCCAAGCATACAGCGACATGAGAGTTGTCCAAGAGTCAAAGTTATTCTCCCCCACTCTTTCACCTCCATGTGGTCCCCAGCCTCTTGGCATTTCAGAAACAAGGAAGCAAAAGACAGAAGAAGAAATACAGCCACAGACTCCTGGCTCAGCGAAGCAGAAGTCACCCCAAGGACAGCAGTCCCTTCTTCCCAGCATTCACAGTAACAATCCTGCGTGGAACACACAGGTCAGTTTCCCTCCCACCTCCCACACCCAACGTACCTTCTTATATATTATTGGGTATGATGTGCTAAAATTTGGTTAAGAATTTTTACATCTATTTCCACGAGGGATACCACTCTGTAGATTTCTTTCCTTTTAATACTGTTGTTTGGTTTGGCAGAACAGTAATGGCAGCGTATAAAATGAGTGAGGACCTGTTCTTTCCTCCTCTATTTTCTGAAATAACGTAGGTAGGGTTGGTAATATGTCTTCCTAAAATGGCTGATAGATTTCACCAGCGAAGCCATCTGGGCTTGGAGTTTTCTTCGTGGGAAAAAAAAAATTTTTAACTACAAATTCAATTTCTTAAATAAGTATAGAGGTATGAAGGTTTTCTATTTCTTCTAGTATGTTTGGTAATTACATGTCTTTCAAGTTGGTGTATTTCCTGACAAAGTTGTTCATAATATTCTCTTCTTATCCCTTAATTTCTGTAGGATTTGTAGGGATGGCCTATCTCTTAAATCAGTAATTTGTGGGGTGTTTTTTTTTTTTTGTTTCTTGATTATCAGTTTAGTTACCAGTGTTTTTCAGAGAATCAGCTTTTGGTTTTACTGATTTTTCTCTATTGTTTGTGCATAGTCTTTTTCACTAATTTCCACTCTTAAAAGTAGAGGGTTAGCTCACTGATTCTGTTTTATTCTAATATAAGCTTTTAAAGTTATAAACTTTCGCAAAGCATTGCTTTAGTTACATTCCACAAAATTTAACATGTTTTCATTTTCACTAGGTTCAAAATATTTCTAATTTCTCTCCTCATTTCTTCTTTTGACTGGGTATACTTAGAAGTTACTGATTCTGATTTAATTCTGTTGGCATCAGAAAATATAATCTGTATTATTTCAATCTATTGAGATTTATTTTATGGCCATCTTTCTGTCTGTTTTGATACAAATATTCCATGTACAACTTCAAAACAATGTGAATTCTATTTTTGGGTGGTGTACGCTGAAAAGATCAACTGGGTCAAGTAGTTGAAAATTTTCTATATCCTCACTGACTTTCTTTCCATTTGCTCCATCAATTATGTAATCTCTAGCAAAAAAACACATTTTTCAATTTCTCCTTTTAGTTCTGAGAATTTCTGCTTCATGTATTTTGAAGTTGTTATAGTTAAATGCATGTTTGGCATTATTATTTCTTGGTGAATTCACTCTTCTGTTATTATATCCTTCTTTATCACTAGTAAGATTTCTTGTTTGAAACCTAGTTTTCTGGCATTAATACAGCTATTCCAGCTTTCTTATCTATTATAAGCACGGCATATCATTTCCATCCTTTTAGTTTTAACTTATCTGTATCTTTATCACTGAAGTGGGTCTCTTATAAACAGCATGTAATTGAGTCTTACTTTTTTAACCAGTCTAACAATCTCTGCTTTTTAGTCACACTGTATAGAACAATTTACATTTAATTTAATATCAACATGGTTAGGTTTAAATTTACCATCTTGATATTTGTTTTCTATTTTTTTCATCTGATCTTTATTACTTGTTCTTCTTTCTTTGTCTTCGTGACTGAGCATTTTTTAGTATTCCATTCTATCTTCACTACTGGCTTATTAGCTATATTTAATTTTCTTTAGTGGTTGATCTAAAGTAGCCTTTCTCGAATAGAGTTTTGTAAGAGAATAAAGCTAACAGATTATATGAATATTTTTAAATTTCCCAATGACAGTACATAGCTCTAAGATGCATAGGACAGAAGTTAATTATGTACAATAGCTATCGTATGGCATTAGAGCTTAATTTATTTTTCACCAAATTTGGAAAATGTGCTGGGCCTTATGTTGTTTTATCCTATGTAAGCACATCTTAATATTCAGCAACAAACTCAAGGTAACCTTCGTGACTCTGCTCTGAGTATGTGTGTGCATGTGTGTGCACTGTGCATCAGGACTGTGGGGGTGGGGAGGTACTGATCTATAGTACAAGTTTATAAATAGCCCCTCAATTGTACCCTGTTTTTGGAAACCTCTATCTAAATTTATAAACTTAAAAAAACAGCTGCTGACTCTGAGCCCTCCATGATGCCTCGGGAAAGCCTGCCTCCCACTCCTTCCAAGGCACCGAGCCCTACATCTAGGCTAAAGCCTCGACTTGCCTCCTCTTCCACGTTCTCGCTTTGCTTTGCTATTTGTTGGTAGATGATTATATCTTTTACAGTCTGTGCTTTCATTTTAGTGATGCCTTCAAGTGGGTATGTGGCAAATGACTCCTCAGTGCCTGCTCTGCCTTCTTGACCAGAAATCTTAAAAGATTCTTAAGCTTTTGGTGGGAAGTTTATACTCACATATAAAAGAATAGAGAACAGCATAATGAAATCTCATGTTCTGATAACTACCTTTTAAGAATATTTTAAGCAAATAAAATTTGATAATTTGCAGCCTCTACAATAATAAACTTGGCTAAGAAAAGTCCTCTGTGACTGGTCTATATTGATAAGAATTACACAATATCTAGAAACTACTTTGTAAGAAGGTCATATAATTTGATTTTGTAATCAGGTCAACAGTTCCTTGCAATATCTATACACGGAATTTCACAGAATAATTGCCCCAAAGGGGACACAGGCCCCACAGAGGCGATCTTCTCTAACAAGAAGAGCTGAAGAGTTGGCTGTGTGTGCTCCTATGTTTAGGGACACATGAAGTCACAGGCGGGCCAACGCCATCGAGCCCGCGGAGACGTGAATTCACAGGCGGGCCAACCCCATCGAGCCCGTGCAGACTTGAAGTCACAGGCGGGCCAACCCCATCGAGCCCCCCCACCAGTTAACAAACCAGGCAGGATCCCTGCCTTCTTTTCACATCTTAGTTACAGGTAACTTAAAAGGTATGTGCAATTCGTTATAAACATTGTATAGAACAGACTGCAAACTTTACATAAAATTGTGAAACAGAATGCGATTTTACAGAAACTATGAGCATGTATGTGGCAGACTGCTTGAGCTCCCTGTGTGTGTGTGTCCCCTTTAAGTCTCCTTGGTGGTTGAGTCTGAGAAGCACACAGCTAATTAGGGGCAAAATCAGACCTTCAGCAGCAAAAGCCAGGTCTCTTGACTCTCGATCCAAACAGCAGAAAAGGGTGTGTCAGTTTCACCGGCTGATGCATCACTAAGACCCAGACTTAGCGATGCAGGGGCTAGAAAAGCACCCCAGCTTACAAATGTAAAACTCCACGGAATAACTAGCACTTACATGATACTTTAGTTTACAAAGTTGCTTCTAACAGGTAGCAGATATAATAAACCTTAGAACAGCTCTGTAATACAGATGTTATCATTCTCATTTCACAAATAAAGGAGAGCTCAGAGACCTAAGTACCCTGCCCTAATTGCTAACATGCCACACAATTAAATGACTTGAACCCAGCCGCAGCCCAAACCTTCGCATGGACGATGCAGCCTGTCTTTCCCTTTGGCCGTTCACCTGCTCCTTTCTGTGGCATCTGGTTCTTATTTCACGGCTGTTAATAACCAAACAGAATAATCCAAGGTTTCCAGATGTATATTTCCAGTTGCCGGCATTTTCCGATTCGTCTGGGCCTCATCTCCCCGAGTGCTCTGTGCTGTCCCCACAAGTGGGGGCGCATGTGCGGCTCCAGCTGAGCGTGCACAACCCCCTCCCTTGTGGTGACTGCAACTGAGGAGACCAGCACCTTCCAGCGCCAGGTCCCATCCCCCTGTCTATGGTGGCTCCAGGGACCTCTTCTCGTATTGGTGACATTCGCTTGCAACTCTTCTCTGGGGTGCTAGGTACTCTGGGCAAGCAGGATAGAGGGGTGATGAAGGGAAATCGTCTCCCCGTTCCTATTCTCTTTTCCTTACTCTGAATGCTTTCATTCCCTTACGGCTGCTACCACCTTTTCTCGGAAGAAGAACAATATATGTTTTGGCTGGTTCCAGTACCTCCATCCAGATACTGTGCTTCTGCCCAGAGCCTCAACCCCAGAACTCACGCTTCTACACCACTGCCTCCCAGCTTCAGCCCCAACCCCAGGACTCACACACCTGCCCCACTGACTCCCAGCTTCAGTTACCTGCTGCTCTGGCCTTCCAACATCAACTCTAGGTAACTCTGAGGATGCCTTCTGGAAAGTGAGATAAAACTTCATGAAGCCAACTTCCTCTCAGCAACATTACCATTAAGAGTGAGTAACAGAGTAACAGAGAGTACTCATCTCTTTTCTATGCGAAAGCAAAAAGTATGTCATCTAAACTTGGGATTAAACGAGGCTTCAGCACTAGCCCATGGGCCTCCCCGTCCTCTGTAGCATTTCTATGACGAGAACATCCTCAAAGTCAGAGTAAACTCATTCCAACATAACCAACATAACTCACTCCTGTGTTGGGAAGGGCACAAAATTTAAAGCATTTGCAAATCCCACAAATGTGCAAAGCACTTACACTGAAAAAATATCACACTTCATACACATACTTTTTAAACCCCAAGCTTCTATTTTTTTATACTAATATACCAATGGCAGCTATTTCAGTCTTCTTTTGAAAGTTGGGGTAACCTTTCTAGCACATGCACTGCTGAGTCTGTCTTTGGGGGTAAAATCCATACATACTCAATTATGATGAGTGAACCATATTTAAAGACACTGTGCATAACGCATCTAAACACAAAGAACAGAACAGAAGCATGTATTTAACACAAGACTAAAACAAGATGCTGGTCTGAGTACTCTTCCACCAGGTTTATTCCGAGGTGATACAATTCAGGTAATTAACCCTTTCAAAATGTCTGAGAAACGGTTCTGAACTCCCTCATGGAGTTGGATGGATCAGCTATGGAAATGCTTCACTGTCCAGAAGGTGGAATGCAAAAAGATATAATGAGTTAGAGTGATCTAATTAATACAAAAACTATGTAGTGACAGATCTAAATATAACTGCTCAAATTTTCCATTTCATAATTCATGATTGAAAAATATTTTTAATTTCTTTTCAATACGTAATTCTTCCAGCTATATTTTAGCTTTAATAGGAAACAAATGCCTTTCATGATAAAGTATATTTTATTCTATGTGAGTGAATTTTAAAATGTAATGCTTCAAGTTTAGTCATCTTAAACTTCTAACCCTAAAACTGTCCCTTTAAAAATCATAAGAGGAAAAACGAAGTACTTATTTTCCTTACTTAATACATGATAGAAAAATTCAGTGAAGAAACATTTTATAATATTTCAGCTGTCCTTTTACGACACAAACCATCCAGTAATTGGCTTTAAAGGCTACAGCACTGGGAAGCATTCCTAAAATTTTAATACAATTCAGCAAACAGAAAAATACTGCCACATCCCTTTATGGCCTGCTATCCAGACCTGTATAACTGCGTCTTCAAAGGCTAACAACAAAGAGAAACCAAGTGCACTCCTGAAGGGGTCCACAGGGCAAGCACACGGGCTGTCTCCAGCGATGGAGTCTGAAACTGCTGCCAACTGCCGGAGACAGCACGGCACTCTGACTAAAAGGAAAATTTCTCTTTAGATTTGAAAAAGATATGCTTCTTTAGCCAACTAGAGTCCTTCTGAAAGTGATAAGCCCCTAACACTGGCTCTGATTAGCATAAGGAAAAGGGGGATTTCTGGAATCAAGGGAGGCTGAGAGTTAACAGGCAAGACCAAACAGCAAAGCAGAGGTCAGGGTCAAGCTGTGGGAGCTCCACCAGGCCCCAGGACAGCCCTGTCGAAGAGCCCCCACCTGGGGGAGCTCCAGGTTCCATGCGCATGGCAGGCGGCAGGCGCATGGCAGGCGGGGGAGCTCTGGCTCCCTGCTTAGCGAGAACAGGCCCAGTGTTCTCATGGAAACGGGTGTTTTCAGGAAAGGGAATAAATACTAGGCAGCCAAAAAGCAGCAAATGTCTACTGTAGATCATCAACAGTCTAGCAACACTTTAATATTTCTCAGTGTGAGTAATTCAATGAACTTAAGCCATATTCACACAGTTATGGCTCCCAAAGGACTCAAACTAGATGCTCCCTATAGGGGAATAAAGGAATAAACACCTTCCGTTTGGGCTGTCTCTGGAATTTTGTTCAATTCAGACGACGATCAACATGAATAAGGAGTTTCTGATACTCAGGGTGGCCTATGCAGTGACGTATGTGGCAGCTGTCAAATCAAACGTCATAATTATTCACCCAAGAAAATACACTGTCCACAATCCAAATAAATCTGCCAACTGGTATTCATCACTTTGATACAAAGGTTTGTCTCAATGCTGTTTAAAACCTAAATTTTATGAAGATGTTCAAAAGGGTAGATAGGTAAATCTTTATTAAAAACATGTTTCCAAACACTTCTTTAAAATAATATAAAGTTCCCCTCCTCCAAATACTCACCATTACAAAATTTCACATAGAGGTACTCAGGATTTAACTGAAAGGACTTTTGCTTGTTTGTTTGCTGGAAATAATACAAAAATAAATAAATCTGAACTTACAGCAGCATTCATCCAAACCCAATCATAAAATACAACAAATTAAATGCAAAAGAGCCCGCTTCCAAGGGGGGCTGCAATGTGTGCATTTGCTCAAGGAGACAATTAATGCGTGCAGCTGGTGTAACCTTCAGTAAGTTTCAATCAAAGCCTGACAGCTACCAGTTACATTTCACACAGGGTAATTATAGCAAATGGCTTCCAGGCTTAATGTTCTGCCATTTCTTTTCCTTTCTGGAATGTAATCAACGAGATATTAAGATTGCTTCTGCTTAGCTTTTCTTTAATCTTCACATTTACAAAAATAAATATTCAATCATAAGGCACTCAGTGAAAAGTATAGGTAAGGAAAGACTTGACATTTAGTAGAATCTGTCCTATGACAATTACTTCAACAAATGATACATTTATAAGTTTTCTACATAATAAAATACATTAGTCCTTTCATAATGAACTACAAAGTCTTCACTATGCTTCTCATTTTCTACAATTCCCAGACTTCTGGACATACACTGTACTAACGTATGAGCATCAGTGTGAAATGCTTTTGTATGTTCAGTAAGAAAAAAGCACAGCAGCTCCCCGGAGGTCACGTTATTCTAAAGCCTGATGCCACATACATATTCTTTGTGTGCTGTACCACAACTAAAATAGACATTAGTGTAATGAGCATATGGTCCAGAGTTAATAGACCATGTGCTTAAATGTTTATACTAAAGTATTTAAAATATTAACTCTCATATCCTAACGTACTTTTTAAACTACCGTTTTCCCAGAAAATAAGACCTAACCAGAAAATAAGCCCTAGCATGATTTTTCAGGATGACATCCCCTGAACATAAACCCTAATGCATTTTTTGGAGCAAAAATTAATATAAGACCCAGTTTTATTTTGGGGGAAACAGTACATTCTACAACTGTATATGCATTTACTCTCATTACAGCCATAATAGCTGAAGTGAATTTAGGCCGCTCTGTTACAACATTGCTTCTCTGTATCTGCTGTCACTATCCTGGACCAATCAGCTTCTCTCCAGAGTCAAATGGTCTGGGAGCTGTGAGTGCTCTGGGCAAGCCTTGCTCCTACCTGGGCCTCTGCATTATCCCACAGACATGGAGCCAAGGCACCAGCACACGCCCCACTTGTCATGGGACCACAGGACATCTCATTATATCCTCCAAGATCACCCCTTACTCCCATTCTAATGGCTTTTCGGTTGAGCATTCCTTCTCTCATCCCTTGCTTAATTTTGTCATCACATTTATCACCCTCTAACTTAAATACCTATTTTATTTCTTCATCAGTCCACATCCTCAAGTGGAAGCTTCATGAAGACAGGGGTTTGGTCTCTTCTGTTTACCGCTCTCTTATTCCAGCAATTACAAGTGCCTGGTACATAACAAGTACTCAAAATACTTGATAAACAGATGAATACATATCACAGACTTATAAATCAAAAACAATACTTAACTGGAAAATCAGGCCAGGCACACAAGGCATACAATATGCTCTAAGAAGGAGAACAGAATTCTGAGTCTAATAACACTTGCACACAACATCAACCTTACCTCACTGATGTAAATGCAGGTGGCTGGACACCATGATGGTTAGCTGAATCAGTCAGACCTCTTAGCTGCTGGCAATAACACCAACTGTGGCTGATTTATATAGAAAAGGAATTTACTGAAAGGTTTCTGGGTGACTCCAGGAATTACCAGGAATGCTAATGACAAAAGATAAATTCTGAGATGTCCTAAATTAAATTACACGGTGAGAGCTAACAGAGAACCCAGTAAACCCTTTCAGAAAAACTTTGGTCATGAAAGTTTGTAACACTGATGAACTATGTTCAAAAACAGGCAGGATCCAAGAGTCACCATGAACCAGATGGCAGCCCCAGACCACACCCAGTGGTAAGAATCCTGCTGCCCATGCCTCAGACCCCACAACCACAACCACCACCACCACCAAAAGGAAGAAATCGCCACTGTCCCTATCTCTGACAGTCAAGCTTCAAACTCAAAATCCTGGGCAGAAACCTCAGCTAGCAGCCACCCACGTCAAACCCACTGTCGTGCAGGAGACCCTGCTCACTGCGCCATTTGTTACGCGGGCGTCATGTGGGGTCTCTGGTCCCGCTCCCCACGTAAGTACGCAGGACATGGTGAGGCCAAAAAGGAACACCCACGGAGCCATAAGTAGGGGAGTCATATCACTATATTCTCGCTGGCGGCATCCGCCTCTCTGCAATCAATCCGCTCTTGCTAGCCCAGCCACCATCTTCTTGCTAGCCCCCATTTTTTCTGCTAGCGTAGCCACAGCAGTTATAAGTGGCCAATGGCTCACTGGTTACAGCTGACAGCCAACTAGCCACAGCTGATGGCCACCCAATCACAGTTGATGGCCATTTACTACCTGAGCCAGCACCTTTCTGCGTGAGGCCGAGAGCCTGGAAACTGCTTTCTGGTGCTCTGTCCCCACACCCATACAGCAGGGACCCACAGACAAAAAGAGGGATTCAGATGCTGTGAATGCAAAAACAGGGAGGAAAAAGGGTTCATCACAATAGTGGTGTGAAACACACATGGCTTGGTATGAACACCAGAGAAAGCTCTTCCCTGGAATGCACGGCTCTCCTAAAACCTGCATCACAGGCTCCTACCACACTTGACCAGTATGAAGTGTCAGTGAAGCGGGTGTTCATGAGCACTGTGTGTGACAGCTGTGTGCAAGCAACACGCTCAGCTTCAACGTATTTGAGCAGCAATTTAGATTCCTGCCATATCAACTAGCATTACAAATGTTACACTTACCTAAGGCTGCACAAAATAAAGGTACCAAACTGAAATATTTTAAACGCTCTACATCTTTCTAACTCATCTGAAATGTTTGTTAAGACACCAAAAATAACGTGAATGTGTGTACATTCATGAGGCAAATCAGCAAACATAATTACACAGTGACCCAAATAACAGGGATTGGGCGGGGTGACTGCTCTAGTTACAGAGTAACCCCAAACTCATGAACATTCACTTGTTTGCATGTAAAAAGGGTCTGAGCTCTTTGACTAACACTCTGGTTCTTTGTGCAACTTTAATTTTGTGCAGTCACAAAACACAAATAAGTCCTAAAGCTTAATCTACTTTCTTGTCTCTCTCCTCTGAGGTGTGAAAAGGCGGGCCCAGTATGCTGGAGTTTAAGAAAAACAATCTGTCCCTTTCTTCTTCAGCCTCCTTAGGCTCAATGGGTACCGGAAGCCCTCTCAAAGCCTGTGTTACTCAGAGCAGGGAAACAGTTTTTACATGCTCCCTGGAATCCGAAGAATCTGTCCCCAAAGGGCACTGAAATGTAACTAGTAGGACAAAACAACTACAACAGCAGCAGCCACAGAAACAGAATACAAAGGAGCTAAACACTATTATTCAGCAGAAACTACTCCAGAAAACATGTAAACATAATGTTGGGGCGTGAACCTAAAAATTCTAGAAAATACCTCATTTAAACAAAAACAACTGGTTTCTTTCCAGGAACATTTACCGATAAGCACCTATCACCTCACAAACACTGGGCTAGACGCTGCAGACACAAGAGCCAACAAAATGGACCAGCCCTTCCCTGCCAGTGATCGCAGCGCAGAGGCCACAGGGAGATGACCACCCCAGCAGAGATATACATGTTTCCCCGAACATAAGACCGGGCCTTATATTAAGTTTGCTCCAAAAGACGCATTAGGGCTTATGTTCAGGGGATGTCACCCTGAAAAATCATGCTAGGGCTTATTTTCCAGTTAGATCTTATTTTTGGGGAAACACGGCACTGTGTCACATTAATGAAAGAAAGACACCACAACGCTGAAGGGTCTCTAATGCCTTGGCGGCCTAAGTAATCAAACCAAAGCCAGGCCTGGAACTGCAGCAAGGTCATGAAATCAGAACACTGAGGACAGTAAACCGCAAACAGACAACCAGGCTTGAAGCCATCTATGGACAACAAGAACTTCCTCACTTTGCCTCTACCTTTTCTCTGCAGAGTCCTGTCGGTGAGGGCTCCTGAGCACTTCTGGCTTGGTGCCACCCGATTTAAATGATTTCTGCTCAAATAAACTCTTAAAAATTTTAATATTCCTCACTTTACCTTTTAACAACTTGTAAAGGGGAAGACAAGATGCTGTAACTTCATATTTCAATAGTAAATAGCATGATCTTAATACAGTTAAAAAACTCGAAGCCTTTCAGATTTTACAGTACTTATTTTCTACCGAATTCTCAATAGCTGTGAAACTTACAAAAAAATTTAACAAAAATTTTATAATTGCAAAGTCAAATGTACGAAAACTAAGGGAGAATAAAATATTAGACTGACAATTCAATTTATATTTCTGAAAAGTAACATACTTAATCCATATTAAGTAAATCACTATGCAAGTTAATAATAATATGAAAGTAGACTTTAGATAATGCAAAGAAAGACATCTAATAAACAGAAAAATATATGAAACTGAAGCATAGAAAATAATGCAAGTCCACAAAACTGCCTTACCAAGCTTTACCCTTTAATTCTATAATTCAGAAAACCTCCTGCTCAATTACGCTAGCCTCTATGGCCAATCTTCCCAGCAACACTTCCCGAGCAGGTCAAATTGATGCTGTTCCCAAATTTGCCCTCTTGGAGGAGTTAAACAGAAGCAGGTACCTCTAAACACACAAAATAGAGTGACGATTTATTTGGCAAGGAAGGGGTAGGGGGTAGCAGAAGAGAATAAAGGACATTTATATGACAAACACAAATATGACACGGATAACATGATGAGGAACTATAGAACGTATCAAGTGCTTCTTATGTACCAGAACCCTTTGAAAGTACATGGCCATTTACTCCTTTTATCCTCACAATGCCATTATAAAATACTCATGACTAACATCCCCTTCGACAGACTGGGAGACAGCAGCACAGAGAGGCAAGTCACTTTCCCGGGTCTACAGAGCAGAGACTCAGCCTGCTCCAGGCCCCACACTCAGCAAGGTCAGTGGTTTGATAATAGTTCATATTTTCTCAATCTCTTTCTGAAACACTGAAATGAAACATGGCTGATTTCAAATTAGCACATTTTAAATAGTGTGTATTTTAGAACTTACAGGTAACTAATTTTAGAGGAGTCCTATGGTTATTCTCTATTTTTTCAACTACTTGCTTCTTGGTGGTGAGTGGAACAGGGAACTTTCCTGATCATGTTTAAAGTTGGCCACAGTAAAACAGAATTTAAAAACACATATATTATATGAGTATTCTCAACCACTTGAGCCAGAGAACTCTATCATGGCATCAGATAAAAATGTGCTTAATATATAGTTCCTTGGTTTTCATAAGACATCAGCAACTTTACCAGGCCAAACATCCAAACTGAACAGAAACCCTGTAACTTATCTAACACAGTGACACAATTCCTCTGCCTCTGAAACGCTCATGACCAAAGTGTAATTATTAACAGGTCATGGAGTAAATTCATTCCAGGGCACTGGAAATTATGTTCATGAAATGAAAAGTGGCCTTGCTAACATAGTATCCCTATTTCTAGATGGCACACTCAAACATCAAATAAATTTCACATCATGGCAATGTGCCAAAAGCCAGTGACCTAGTTTTATTAGGGTGGGAAAGAAATAGCAATCTGTCCCTTGAGCCTAGTACCAAAATAGCTTCCTAAAGCACAGCTTCATGCTTTTAAAAAAATGTAATAAATTTTCCATGCAAGGACAAAAATAATAGAGTCAGTATCAAATATGAATTTCCTTTACATAACCTCATAAGTTAATGCTAGTTCTCAAAATGTTATTCATATTTTCAAAATTTGGAAAAAATTAAGGATCAGCAGAATTAAGAAATTATTTTCAACATCTAATAATTGCCTAATATTCACAATTATACCACACCCGTAGACCAAGACTGTTTTTGAGAAACTACATAAAGATAATAGGCTAATTCTGCCAATGTCACATCCAAAAAACAAAATGCAAGTAATAAACCACAAAACTTCTTTTAAAAGTATCTATATTACATGTACATAAAAACTTAAAGAAATACTAAACCTGTACATAGAACCATGGAAACAAAACCTGGCACAACACACGCACCAAGAGTCAAGAACAATTACTTTTAGAAGAGATAAGGCAAGAAACAAGTCTAGAAGACAACTGGGCCTATGAAACATAGTTACATATCGTAACAAAGCTAGAATCTTTCAATAATAGAAAATATATCTAAATAATTCAAGTATCAAAACATTCAATATTATCAATATGTGAAGATATTATGGAATTATGGATATATATCTCAAAGTAAAGGTCAGGGGAATGCTTTACAGTGAAATACCAAAGTTTTTTTTTTACTAGTGTTATAAATTAGACAAGACAGTGAGAGAGCTAAAATATACCATTAAATCAAAAACAGCAAGTCACAGAAGAGAGCGTATAATAGGATATTTTTAGAGAAAAAAAATCTGTGTATATCTATATTAATATATGGGTAGATGCATTTTAAAATATGAAATGATAGACATCAAATTATTAACAAGAATCACTTATTGGGACTAATATTTCCATATTGCTTGCATCAAAATCAAGTAACATAAGACAACATAAACAACTACTTTTAAGAAATTCGTTAATTACTAAAAGTTTAATTCAATTTTAGAGTTCCTCAAAACTGTCTCCCATTATTACTTTGTATTTCTAATCATACATTATTAGTGTTGATATGTTTTCCTTTAAAAAATAGCATTACTTTTGTGTTCGAATGCTCTGGGAGTTCAATTTTAAATTAACCATTACTTTCTTATTAACTGAGGTTATAATAGCTTTTACAGAGACTTCCTCAAGGGGACGTGGGTTCTGGGGGTAGGGTTTTCCCTACTGGAGGAAGCATGGTGGAGGAAGCACGTGATTTTCTAATGGTGACATCCCAGGAAAGAGACAGCAGAAGGGAGAAGAAGTCAAGGAGAGAACAGAACTGGCTGCTGGCAACTGGCTACATGCAATTGGATCACACAACAGGGATATCAGAAAAGGCTGCACTGACCAGTGGTCACAAGGGTCCAAAAGTATAAGCACCAATTACTACTATAAAATGGAAATCAAAAGGGAAAGATGAGACATATGACTATAAAGACACATTCTAACTAAGCAGTGCAATCCTATATTCAGGAAAAAGCTTATTTAATAAAAGCCAATTTCACACACAAAGACAAGAAATGTAGATGTGACCGGACACTGTTCAGCTCTACCCCTCCTGACACCAGGGCTCACCCCTGAGGAAGAAAAACTGTAAGAGCTGGCAAATCTGTTTCAAAGGAAACACCAATGCCAAATGCCTTCTAAGACTGGTATTCTTAAGGCTGTGGGTAACAGATCCTGGAAGCAGTTTGGTGAAAGCTCAGAGAGTGGAAAAATAAAAACAATCAGTGGGTGTAAGAGAACTTTTCTGATTAAGCTACCAAGGATCTGACAAAAATAATGCAGCTAAGTTTCAGTTCAGGATGGCAACATAGAAAAGTCCAGAACTCACCTCCTTACACAGACACACCAAATCTACAGCTAAATACAGAACAATTTCCTCTGACAGAAACCTAAAAACTAGCTGAGCAACCCCTACACATTGAACAAATGAGAAAAAACCCACATCAAAATGGGTAGTGGAAGCTGAGACATGTCTCACATAAACCCCACCCACAGTGTGGCGACACACAATTGGGAGAGAACTCACAACTCCAACCTTCTCCCTGTGGAGCAAAGGGTTTAAACCTTGTATCATGAACCCCAACTTTTAAGCCCTGCCCCTGAGAAATGAAAACCCAAAATGTCTAATTTTGAAAGTCAACAGGGTTCCTGGACACGAGACCCACAAGAGTAGAGTGACCTGGGAACAAGGGCTTGCACATACTCCCTTGGCTCCCTCCAGGGCCCAGTGCATAGGCAGCAGATGAAAAGCGCCCAGTCCTTCCGAGAAAGAGGCCGACTTGCTTATCTTAAAGCTTCAGCCCAAGAGGCAAGCATCTAATTCACCAAAATCTAGGGACTTAACTAAAATACACTCTCCAAAGACTGCTGAGGCCAGAGGGTGCTCTCACTGCCTCGCTCAAGTCACCAGTGTCTTCCAGAAACGGGCTTGTGCACCCCGAGTTTTGCAGTTGCTTCCCAGGAAACACCACCTGATCACCTGACTCTAGTGGCCAGCAGGGCTTGTTCCCAAGTCCCACAGGACTGTAATAAAGAGTTCTTAACCAGCAACACCCCATGACACAGTGAAGAAGCAACAGACTGAAAGGTCCAATATCGCTGTGAAAGAGACCTATTAACTGATCTTTCTAGCTGTGGCCTAAGGAGCAGCTTCTAATGCAACACACATCAAGGGGCTGACTACAATCCTCTCCAGAGACAAGGAGGCCAGAGGGCAACCTCTTCACATTCCACCTTCCCTGCTCCAGGTCGCTGGTGTCTCCTAGAAAGCACCGCAGATTTGGGGCTGCTAACTAGAGGGTAAATCTCTTGACAGCCTGGCTCTGTTGCCCAGCTGGGCTTGTGTTAATGGGCTCAACAGGACAGGAGCAAACATAGAAACAGTTCTTACCTGCCTATCACCCCAGAACTCAGCAGACAGAGAGCAGACAGAAACGTCCATCTCCCCTGAAAGAGACATATTTCCACCTTTCAAAAGCTGCTCCCTGAGGGTTGGGCTTCCAATCCATGAGCTGACTAAGACCCTCCCCTTCGGGCCATAACGCATCTTGGCACACCTTCAACTACTAAGAATAAAGTAGGCTTCTTGGCCAAAAACAAAAGTTTAGGAGACAACTGACAGCTCGGACCGAGATGAAGGATGAGGCTCATCTCCAAGACTGGGAGAGGCGTCTGTTTTATCTAACGCATAAAACCCAACAAAGAGAGGAAAGGAAAATGATGAAAGAGAGGAATACATCCCCCTCCCCCAAAAAAGATAAAACCTCAGAAAAAGATCTCAATGTAATAAAGACCAGTGATTCACCTGATACATAGTTCAAAATAATGATCATAAAAATGCTCAGAGGACAGGAGAAGAATGCATGAACAAAGTGACAATTTCAACAAAGAGACAGAAAACATAAGAAGGCACCAAACTGAAGTCACGGAGTTGAAGAATACACTAACTGCACTGAAAAATACAATGGAGGGGTTCAACAACAGACTACAGAGAAGAAAGGGCCAGTGAACTCGAAGACAGGGCAGTGGACTCGTCCAGTGAGGGCAGCAACAAGGAAAAAGAGTGAAGAAGATTAAGAGACTCATGGGACAGCATCAAGCTGACCAATTTTTGCACTACACAGCACCCAGGAGGAGAAGAAGGAAAGAGGCAGAACACTTATTTGAAGAAATAATGGTTGAAAATGTCCCTGACCCGGAAGATAAAAAGACATCAAGATCCAAGAAGCTCACAGAGTTCTAAATAAGATAAACCCTAAAGGACCCACACCGAGGCATATTATAATTAAAGTGTCAAAAGTTAAAAACAAGGAGAAAAATCTCAAAAGCAGCAAGAGAAAAACAATTTATTACACACACAGGAACCCCCATAAGACCATGAGCAGATTTTTCTGGCAGAAACTTTGCAGGCCAGAAGGGAGTGGCATGATATATTCAAAGTGCTTAAAAGAAAAACGTCCGGCCAAAAAGACTACCTGGCAGTTTCCCTTCAGAATTGAAGGAAATAAAGCGTTTTCCAGACGAGCAAAAGCTGAAGGAATTCATCACCATTAGATGGGCCCTACAAAATATGTTAGAGAAACATCTTTAAGCTGAGATGAAAAAGCACAAATTAGTAACAACGAAAAACAAAAGTATAAATCTCACTGGTAAAGGTATCCATATAGTAAAATTCAAAATAACCTAATGCTGTATAGGTGGTGGGTTAATCATTTATAAAGCTACTATAAAGCTTAAAAGACACACGTATTAAAAATAACTATAACTACAATAATTTGTGAACAGATACACAAGATAAAAAGACATAAAATGTGACATCAAAAGCATAAAACACTGGAGGAGTAAAAATGTAAAGCTCTACAATACATCTGAACTTAAGTTGTTACAAACATAAAAGAAGCTGTTACAAATAAAAGGTGTTGTATGTAAGCCTCATGGTAACCAAAAAGCAAAAATCTATAGTAGATATACTAAAGATAAAGAGAAAAAAATTCTAAGCATACCACTACAGAAAATCACTGAATCACAAAGAGAGCAAGAGAAAGAAAAAGGGATTATAAAACAGCCAGAAAATAATTAACAAAATGGCAATAAGTACATAACGATCAATTAATTACTCTAAACATATATGGACTAAATTTCCAATCAAAGATATCGAGTGCCAACAGCATTTTTTACAGAAACAGAACAAGCAATTCTAAAATTTGACAAAGCAATCTTAAGAACAAGCTAGAGGCATCACAATTATATTACAAATTATACAACATTTCAAATAATATTACAAAGCTATACTTAATTAAAACAGTCTAGTATTAGCATAGAAACAGACATATAGTCCAATGGAACACACTAGAAAGCCCAGAAATAAACCTACGTCTATATGGTCAATTACTTTATGATAAAGGAGCCAAGTATACACAAGGGGGAAAAATTGTTTCTTTAATAAACGGTGTTGAGAAAACTGGACAGCCACATGCAAAATAATGAAACAGGACCACTATCTTATGCCATTAAGCAAAAATCAGTTCAAAATGGGTTAAAGACTTGATAGCAAAACCTGAAAACATAAAACTCCTAGAAGAAAACAAACTGGTAAGCTCCTTGATATTGATCTTGGCAGTGATTTTTTGGATTTGACACCAAAAGCAAAAGCAAAAGTAAACAAGAGGGACTCCATCAAACTACAAAGCTTCTGCACAAAAAGGAAACCATCAACAAAATGAAAAGGCAACCTACGGAACGAAGAAAATATTTGGAAATCATATATGACAGGAGTTAAAATCTAAAATATATAAAGAACTCACACAGATAGCCAACAGGTACATGAAAACATGTTCAACGTCACTAATCATCAGGGAAATGCAAATAAAAACCACAATGAAATATCACCTCACACATATTAGAATGGCTATTATCAAAAAGACAAGAAGTAACAAGTGTTGGCGATGAGGTGGAGAAAATGGGACCCTTCTGCACTGTTGGCAAGAATGTAAACTGGTGCAGCCACTACGGAAAACAGTATGGGCATTCCTCAAAAAATTAAAAGAACTACCTTATGACCCAGCAATTCCACTTCTTGGTATTCATCTGAAGGAAATGAGGACACTAACTTGAAAAGATATATGCTATCCTATATTCGCAGTTCAGTAAAGCATAATTTACAATAGCCAAAGACATGAAAACAACCTAAGTGTCCAATGATGGATACGTGAATAAAGAAATGTGTGTGTGTGCGTGTGTAATGGACTATCATTAAGCCATAAAAAGAGAAAATCCTGTCATTTGCTACAATATGGACGGACCTTGAAGGCATTACGCTAAGTGAAATGGTCAGACCCAGAAAGACATATACTGTATAATCTCACTTGTATGTGGAATCCTAAAAAAAATACGGTCTTGGGACATAATGCACAGTATGGTGACTACAGTTAATACTGTATTGTATATCTGAAAGTTGCTAAGAGAAAAAAACCATACAAGTTCCCATCAGAAGAAGAAAAATTATAACTATGTGTGGTGATGAATTAACTATATATAATTCATTATATTGTATTCCTGGAAATAATATCGTATGTCAATTGTTTTTTCAATAAAAAAATAACTTTAAAATAATGCAAGTGAAGGACAGATTCATTTAAGAAATCACAGGCTTCCTCTTTCAGCCAATGTAAGATAGCAAAGACCGGACTTGCCTTCTTTCCTAAATACCCAGAAAATGTTTTCATGATACTGGACATGAGTCACCAAAGAACAATGATGACAGAAAGGGGGGGGCCTGCAAATGCCCACACTTATGGTCCAGAGAGTTTCCAGGACACAACACAGAGAAGCAGAACCAAGCCAAGTCCAGTACACCTGTCAGTTGAAGCCCAGAGAGATCCAGGTAATGAGAGTGTGCAGGACAGAGACAAGACTCCACAAACCTGAAGAGGGTCCCTCTTAAGTGTGCAGCAGAGAGCTGGCTACTACTGTGCTTCCCCGAGAATAAGACCTAGCCGGGCAATCAGCTCTAATGCATCTTTTGGAGCAAAAATTAATATAAGAACCAGTCTTATTTTACTGTAATATAAGACCCAGTCTTACATAATATAATATGAGACCGGGTCTTATATAATATAACATAAGACCCGGTCTTATATTAATTTTTGGTCCAAAAGACGCATTAGAGCTGATTGTCCAGCTAGGTCTTGTTTTCAGGAAAACACAGTGTGCATGTGAGGAAACTCAACTCCAGGGAAAGAGCACCTGAAAGGAGGAGAAATTGAAGCAGTTCAATAACCACCAAATGAAAGAACCATGAAGAAAATTACACCAAGAAACATCATAATTCAAACTGCTCAAAACCAATTATAAAGAGAAAAATCTTAAAGCAGCTCTAGGAAAAAACATGTTATAAACAAAGAACAAGGATGACAGTAGATTCCCCGTCAAAAAAAAAAAAAATTCAACTAAGAAGTCAGTGGAACAACATCTTTAATGTCCTAAAAGATAAATAAATGCCAACTAAGAATTCTATACCCAGCAAAAAAGATTTCAAATACAGAAGTAAAATAAAGACTTTTTCGGATATTCAAAAGCCTAAGGACAGCAGCAGACATGCATTACAGAAATGTTGAAGGAAGTTCCCCTAGAGAAGGGAACTTTAACAGATAGGGAAGTATGGATCCACTCAAAGAAATAAAAGCACTGAAAGTAAACACACAGGTAAATATAGAAGATATTTTCCTAATTGCTTAAATCTCTTTAAAGAATAATCGATTATTTAACAAAAGTAATGAATTAATCATGTAGTGTGGGTTTGTAGCATTGTAATACAAAGTGCGTAACAACAGGACAAAGGTCAGAGGAAAAATAAAAGTACTTAGTATAAATTCTTATATGTGAAATAATTTATCACGTGATGGTTGACTATCATAATGAAAGACGTACAGTAGATGCCCTAAAGCAATCAATACAGTAACAGAGTAATAGTGAATAAGTCTACAAGGAGATAAAACAACATCATAAAAAATACTCAATCCAAATGGCCCAAAAAAGGGAAAAGGGGAACAAAAATAAATACAAATAGAAAACAAGAAAATGAAAGATTTATATGTAAGAGTATCATCATCACATTAAATGTAAATAGTATGAATACTCCAATTAAAAGAAGCAACTGTTGAGATAGGATAAAAAAGTTAAGACCCAACAATATGTTGCCTACTAAAACATAACTTTAAAAAGACATAAATAAATTAAAAATAAGAGAATAGGAAAGAATATACAGAGCTAACAATAATCAAAAGAAAGCTGGAGTAGCTACATAAAAATCAGGCATAGATTTCACAGCAAAGAATATTACCAGGGATAAAAAATAATATTTTAAAATGATACAGAGTTCAATCCATCATAAGACATGACAAAACTAAATATTTACGCACCACAGCCTGGATATACATGAAGCAATAGAACTGAAAAGAGAAACAGAAAAATTCGTAATTACAGTTGGAGGTTTAAATTCCTGTCTCTCAATAACTGATAGAACAAATAGGAAAAAAACGAGTAAAGATATAGAAGAACTGAACACTATCGGCCAACTTAATTTAACTCACATTTATAGAACATTCTGCCAAACAGAGTATTTTTTAATTACCTAGAGAAATTAAAGACCTAACAAAATAAAGAGATATACTGTGCTCATGGGTCTGAAGAGTCAATGCCAAGATAACAAATCTCCACAAACTGATCTACAGATTGAATGTAATCTCACTCAAAATCCCAGCAGAGGACTTTTTCTGTAGAAACTAACATACCGATTCATATGAAAACGCAAAAGATCTACATTAGAAAAAAAATAACTTTGATCAACAAGTAAGAGGACGAACAATATACCTCATTTCAAGATTTATTTTTAATGCTGCAAGTAATCAAGACAGTAAGGTATTGGTATCAAGATAAACAAGGAGATGAATGGAACAGCAAACACTCAGTAACAACACGAATAATACTAGAGTGTCAGTCCTGAAAATGTGCCAGCTAATGCTGTAAGTATGAGTACTATCCTCGCCAATTCTCACAACAGCTCTCTGGTCAAGACATTATTATCATCACCTTACAAAAGAAGAAAAGGAGAAAGAAAGGGCAGAAATAACTTGCCAACGAAATGCAGTTTAGTGAGGGAGGCAGGATTCCAGGCGAGAGAGGCTCAGCCCAGAGCTCTTCCCTGAACCAAGACTGCCCACAGGCAGTTAGCTGCTCATCCACCAGCCATTCACTCACAAACACCACTGCTGAGTGAGTGAGTGTTCAGTGTAAGTGAAAAGAATGGAACTTAACACTGCTCTAAATGAGCTTTCCTGTTACCATTAGAAGGGACAGGTAGGTTGTAGGATAAAATGCTTGGGGGGGCATGTACTAAGGGGGAGTCTGAATGGTTTGTACATTACAGGCGAGATTCAAAAACCAGTCAACAAAATGGGTGATTTGTGAAAAGAAATTTCAGTTTTATTTTTAAAAGACACCAAAAACAAACTGCCAATCCTCCTCATTTACATAGGCAGAATTCACTTACCTTCCTTTATGACCTTTTTACATATTTTCATTTAATTGCTCTCAGACACCTGCTTTCTACACTGCTCCATTCAAGTGATTCTTAAAACTAGTTATTTAACTTGATATAAGGTAAACACTATAGAACATTCAAATGCATAGGACTATCTTGATTACACCTGGACAACAGGAAATATGCTACTCACAAAATAAATAATCCGTTTCTTAAAATATCAAGTTAGTAGTTATTAAAAAAATAAGATCAAGAGACACTAATATCAACCTGAGGTCATAAGGAGGAAATTAAAGTACTCAGAATCAAAATCACTGATTAATTCAATTCTACTACTTTATGATTTGGCTATATAAAGCAATAAAGCAAATTTTAATGAAGACAGTTGAAGTAAATAAAGTATTCCTGTACGAGTAATTCTCCTGAGTTACTCTGTGTAACCACTCTGAAGTTGGTTTCATTCTACCTCCTCCAGGAGCAGGAATTCACACATTCAGTAATACTGCCTGAAGGCGTACCTGCCCTGTGGCCCCAAACTCTGGGAAGGAGACATTTCTGGCTTCACCAATAAAGAAGCTTCAAAGATTTATAAAGTTTTACATTTCATATTTAAATGTATATTTTGAGTTAATTTTGGTACAAATTATGAGGTTTAGGTTGAAGTTCTTTTTTTATTTTTTGCATATGAAAGTCCAAACTTTTACAACACCATACTTTTTCTACTGAATTGCTGGTGTAGTTTTGTCAAATATCAACTGAACATATTTGTAAGGGTCTATCTTGGGATTCTGTTGTGTTCCATTGATCAATGAGCTATCCTTTGACCAACACCACCCTGGGTTTGCAGGCAATAAATTCTTAGTTTTCCTTAATCTGAGAATGTCCTTATTTCACCTTCATTCCTAAAGGACATTTTTTCTTAATACAGAATTCCAGGTTGGCAGTTCTTTCCTTTTAAAATGCTGTTCCACTTATTTCTGGACTCCACTGCTTCTGAGGAGGAATCTAGTAGCTCAAATTACTGTTTCACTATAAATAATGTGTTATTTTCCTCTGACTTTCAAGAACTTTTTTTGAGGGGGAGGTCTTTTGTTTTAAGCAGTTTGGTTACGGTGTGTTAGGTCATGGATTTCTTTGGGCTTACCTTGTTTGGGTTCACTCAACTTCTTAAATCCTTATGTTTATGTCTTTAACCAAATTTATGAAGTCTTCAGCCACTGTTGCTTCAAATATATATTTTTTATGAATCACACTGTTTCTCCTTTCCTTCCAGGACTCTTGTGACAGAAATGTTAATCATTTCAGTACTGTCCCATAGGTCTCTGACGTTCATTCATTCAGTCTTTTTTGTTTGTTACTCAGACCGATCATTCCTATTGACCCATCTTCAAATTAACTCACATTCTTCTGTCATCTATTTGGCAATTCATTCCATCCAGTGTTTTTATGTTTGTTATTGTACTTTTCAGTCCTAAAAGTTCTACTAGTGGATACTTTTTATATCTTTTATTTTTTTGAAACTTTCTGTATTTCCATTTGTTCCATGTGGTATAAGGCCTAAAAAAGGAAGACTCAATATCTCGTGCTGCCTAATATCCAAGAACACAACGTGAACCACACCTGGCCTGACCAGAAGTTCCCCTCCCCACTTAGGGAGGGTCCCCTAGACAAACAACCCTCCTCCTCTAGACCGGGCGCAGTGCCCACTTACCCCTGGGGAGTGGATTCCATTTCCCTGCCAGATGGAATTATTCAAACAAGCCAATCACATCCTCCCAAAGGCACCAGGGAGCACCCCAACCTCTTATCACTGCCAACCTGCCACCCACAGCCTGTTCTGTCCCTCTATTCCTGGGCACAACCTGTGGGGCTTGTGGTGTCCTCTGCTGGGTGAGTATATGTGACCGAGTAAGGACTATCGGTCACATCTGTCCAATGACAGGTGTCAGGTGTCTGGCCATCCCCAGATATCTGGGGGGGGGGAATCCCTCCCTTACCAACAAGGTGAAGAAGGGGCGACTGGAACAGTTTACCTTTACCTCTTGGGGCATTTTTTTAATGGTTGCTTTAAAATATTTCTCAGATAATTCCAACATCTGTCATGTTGGATGGCATCTGTTGATCCCCTTCTCCCACACAAGTTGAGACTCTCGGGTTCTTCTAATGCTGAGTAATTTGGCCTGGACACTTGTTTTAGCATTCAGTCCACTTGGTTGTAATAAGGCTGCACATTCCAACCGGCCTTCTGTGGACTGTGGTTTCAGTGTCAGCTACGTTTTTGAGGCCTCTGGCCAGTCTCAGATCTGGGCAGTGGTCCATCTCTTGGTTCAAATTCCCAACATGTTTGGTGTGCTGTTTGCATCAGAGCACACGTTCTCAGAACAGGAGTGAGTCCAGCAGTTCACAGATGGTTTTATGGGGTCCCTTCCTGATCTCCTCACTCCTCACCACCTCCCTGGTACTTGCTGGCTCCCCCTTTTCCTGGTCCTCTGGCTAGAACCTGGGGTTGTATTTGTCTTGCTGTGTCCTGTACGCCAGTTATGCCCATGTCCGAGGCCAAACGGTAGATGGACAGGAAAAAAGAGAAGCAGTGGGGAGTTGCCCCCACCCTCTTGAGACAACAGTAGCCCTGACTGAAGAATTTAGGGTGTTTGTGTCCTGGCTGCCACTGCTGTCGCTACCAGGAAATTCATTTCCCAGTTTCTTAAGCCAGAGCTAGAGGGGTTCTCCTAGAGTTCTGTCTGTGCCAATGTCCATTTCTGGGTTTTTGGCCCAGACCAGTGGATGCTAGGAAAAACACCAATTCCACGTTTTTATTTTCAGCCCAGACCACTCTCCTGAATTCCACATCTGCACAACTGTCTACTTGATTACTACTGCACTTAAATATTTAACCTGGGTTTGTAACCAAACGTGTCCAAGACAATGCTGCTCACTGACTCTTCCAAACCTGCTCTTCTCATAGCACTCCACAGCTCAGGTGAAGGGGACTCCTGTTACTCCAGCCAGGATCCTTGGGGTCATTCTTTACTTCCCCCTTTTACATGACTCATCCAATCTGTGAGGAGACTGTCCAAGTCCAACCACAGCCACGGCACCCAGCACCACTGTCCCAGTCCAGGGCCCCCCACACTCCACTTGAATTGCAGCCACAGGCTCTCAGCAGAAATAAGCTCCTGTCTCTAACCTGGCCCTACTGATGTCCACTCTTGGCATGTTGCCCTGACAGGTCCTTCAAAGACGAAGATCATATTGCATCTCTGCTGACAATCTGCTGTGGGTCCTGCTCATTCAGGATACAAGCTGTAATCCCTCTGTGCTCTGATTCCACTACCGCTTCTCTGACAGTGTCTCCCATCACTCTCCTCCTCCTATTTGCTACGGGTGCGGGAGGGGGTGTGTGTGTGTTTGTGTTCCAGGCATGCTCCCATCTTAGCCCTTCATCTTGGGTGTTCCTTGGTCTGAAATGCTTTTCCTCCTAACTGTATGATTAATTTCCTCAACTCCTATCAGTCTTAACTCCAATGTTTCCTTCTCAATGAGGCTTCCTCTGACCCCCTATTTTAAGTGGAAATCCCACCCCACCTCAGAACCCGTGTCCTATTTCGTTTTCTATAGTACTCTGCACTTCCACCAAAATTCACAACTTATCTGCCATGTCTACTGCCCCTTTGTTGGAATGCCAGCTTCTTGGCAACAAAGACCTTTCTTTGTTTATTCACTGCTGTATGCCCAGTGTCTACACCAGCACATGGCTCAACAAATATTTGCTGAGTTAAGTGAATAGATGCCTAGAACACACGCACAGCTGTAGAAGAGGAAGTTAGAAGTGCTAGGGACCCACCCAGCGCATCTTGTAAACTGAGGCTGACACCTGCCAGAATTCACACACTGCTCTCAAACTCAAAATTCCCAGTTGTAAACTGCCTTATTCCTGTTCAATTCCAGCAGCTTTATAATGATAGGGAAGTTACGATAGTTGTACACACTTAATCTCTTCTACCAGATTTAAATGGGCAATTCCAAGGGAGCACTGCTCAGTCATACATAGATATATATACATATGTATGTGTGCGTACATATATGTATGTGTATACGTATACGTACGCATGTGTATGCATATATACATGTACCCGTGTATATGCGCATATGTATGTGCGTATACTATACATATGTATATGCATATATGCATGTGTATATATGTATGTCTACATGCATGCATGTATATGTATGTATGTATACGTATGTTTCTTCCATAGCAACTAACAAAATGGCCTGTCAACAATGGAAAGCCAACAACTAACTTCTAAAACACCCTGAGTAGATGTAAAAAAGTGAAGTGAATTACATTTTAAAGTATAAAGAAATGAGACTCTGCAGTGTGAGGTATGTTAATAACCCTACCAGACTTCAGCAAGCAGAGTGAGTGCTGCCCTTTAGAGAAGTTGCTTAGGAAGCAGTCCACTAAACCCAGCAGTGCTGTCCACTATTTATAACACTGGTAGATGTTTGACATTTCATAAGCCTCTTAAAAAAGCAGTCTTGTTTTTGTTGTTACACTTTTTTTCTTCCTAAAATAGTATGACCTTATTAATCAGATTTGGCACACAAAGGTCTTTTGCTATTTATGAAAATCAAATTCACCCTCACAGGATGATGAGTCACTGTTGAGGATATTCAAAGGAATAAGTGCAGATTCTGATGTAAATTCTAAGAGGATCTCAGTAAAGGTTATACACCAAACTTTCCAAAACGACTACTGTGTCCAGGACAACGCACACATAGGATTTCACAGCCCGTCATAACTTCAGGCACACCTCACAACAGAGTTCCTGACACCACGCCCAGGCCTGCCTAGCTGCTAAATACGACCTACGGTGGGTGAGGCTGGCAGTGATGCTCCGATGCCCTCACCCTGCAGAGAAGAAAACACACATAACGGGGGACTCCTGTCCTGGTCCCATGAGACCTGAGTCTCTGATTTTCTTCTTTTCCTTTTTACTTTTGGGAAGAGGCAATGCCAATATAATTATTAAAGATGCTTTTCCTGAAAACGTTCCATGAAGAGAATACTGAGAGTGTACCCACAGTTACTCACCACCTTAGCGAAGTGATCCAAGTTAGCGTCACCCAAAGTGGGACAACTTAAAATTAAGTGCCATCGAATGAAATGAAAATGAAACACAAAACATGGCCCCTTTAGTATTCCTGGCAAAATTTTTTAATCTAAACCCAAACACAAAGAGATAATTCTGTCAAATCCACAATATGCAAACCTCTGTAAGATAACTGGTCTGAATTTTTTAAATTAATTATACGAGAGATGGATTACTTGTCCAGATTTAAAAAAAAAAAAAAGGAAGATCTAACCAAATGTGATGTGTGACACTTAACTAGATCCTGCATTGGAAAAGCGAAACAAAAACAGCTACAAAAAGACATTTGGAAACACGTGGGGAAATCTGAATATGTTAACGTTATTATGTACTGTTCAGTGTGATAAGTCTGTGGTTATGTAACAGTCCATTCTTATTCTTCGGAAAGGCATGCCGAAATATTTAAAGGTTCACCTTGTTATTTTGAAATAGTTCAGCAAAATAATGGATGTGCATATGAGAGCGGAAGATGGGATGTGGGAAAAGGGTCTGGGGAGGAAAGACCTTGAAGACAGGTATGAAGAGGTTCATTTTACTGCCTTTCAAATTTCCGAAAGTTTGAAAATTGCCAAAATAAAAAGCTGGCAAGAATAAAAGAGAACCACTGAGCACTGCAAACACTAGACATCTCATTCACAGTGGTATATACCCAAACTGAAGCCTTAACAGTCATCTTACTTATAATGAGGTTTCTCAACACAAACCCCAAATGCTCCAGTAGAAAAGACAAAAAAAAAACAACAAAAAAAACAAAGGCCAGAAGGAGGGTACCTGCCACCATTTTGTGTGCAAACAAAGAAATTTCTAAACTGCCAAATACAAAAACCCTAATCTTCTGAACTTGAGTTATTTGGTTCTTATAAAGGGTACTATTCTCTGAAGAGCTATTTCTAAAGAGAATTCTACTATATATTCCTGGAGGGTTCTCCCAGCTGGGAAGATTGGAAGTTTAGTTGCTTTCTCAAAGGTGAAAATACTAGAGAACAGAGTAGGGCTACATAGTGTACAAAAGTCCCCAACATAATTTAGAATATTGTGGGAAGTTCCTAGGATAACAATTTTAATTATTGTTAAATTGGCTAGAGCTTTAAATCATTAACATTGTATTTTGTATTCTAAATTTATCTATAATCAAATATATACATATATTACAATTACAAATAAAAGTACTGGTTTAAGTATATGATGGTCAATTACATTCCATTTTTAAATTACATCTGTATAATACTATTTAAAGAAGTTCACTTGGTTTTAATGTTTTTACATTCCTTTATACCTTCCTTTTCATTAATTATTTCATTAAGTCATTTCACAGTAGACAATCTACTTAATAAAAACTAAAATTTAGAAAACTAATCTAAAAAATGTATTATAGTAATGGTCCATTAATACTCATGTTCACTAGGAATATTACTCTCTCTTTAAAACAATCATTTTCTAAATTAACTTGTTTTATTTTACGGAAATTTATAAAATGTAACTTAAAAATAATCATACTGTTATTCAGGCTCAAGTTCAAGTAAACAAAAAAAAGAAAGAAAACTAAATACTACGTTTTGATTGTTTCCCAGTAAACTATTATCACAAAGGACAGAAGTGATAATACTATGACAACCAGGAGCATCAGGTTAACTCTTTTGTGTTTATCAAATATGCAGTAACTCTAAATAGGGAGGTCTAGTTTCATTTCGATTAATGGTAAAGCATTCTGAATTTTCTGACAAATTTATTAAATAAAAATTTTTTAAATAACTGTATTCATGAGAATATATAATCCAAATTCAATCAAATTTACACAAAGTTGATTCTGATTAATGGATATGCAATTGAGAAGGACCCTACAGAACTTAAGTACATTGGGGAGAATATGCTAATTTCTTGATCTCAAATGAAACAGACAGCTCATAAGAGAAGACAGAAGGAGCTAACGCTATCGCCCTCATTCCTATAGTATACCATATTTTGCCATGTATACGTGCAGTTTTTTGCCCCAATTTGTGAGGGAAAAATAAGGATGAACATTATATATGGGTAATACTAACTCCGTATCTATTATATATAAATGTTTTTAATTATTTTATTTATGCTTGTGAGTTAAAAGTGTATCTCTAGAAATCAATAACTATATCCGTATGTAAAATAATACCCTGGAATACAATAATCGGTTTTGTTGAACTTACGACAAACTTGCAACGAAAGTAATTTCTGCCAACAATTCAACGAAATGAATCGAAGAGCGATGTCTGGTTGTCCACAGAGTGAGTCTGAGTTGATATTATTACCACAGGGTGAACAGCGCAACATTTCTCTTCATACACTTTAGGCGGGAGCTAGCAATCTAGCTGATATTTTTTAAAAAGTTATTGGAAAATCCCGTGGAAAATTAGAACTAAAGGTTTTTTTCCCTGAAAGTTTGGGCCAAAAACGTGGGTGCACATTATACATGGGAGCACGTTATACACAGCAAAATACGGTTATCCTTTAATCTTTTTTCATCTAATCAAACCCAACACTACTCTCCTACAACTGTTCTACCTTCTGATGGTTTTAATACAAAATATTTCACATTCAGGACATGGTAAATATCCAGATTTTCAAGTTCCTCCTCCTTCCACCCCCTATCACTGCCACAAATTAAGTCCCTGTTCAAAAAATGACTTAAGCATAAAAAAACCAGTGTACTTGTTTCCTAGGACTGCTGTAAAAATTACCACAAACTTGGTGGCTTAAAACAACAGAAATTTAATTCTCATAGTTCGGGAGGCCAGACGTCCAAAATCAAGGTGTGGGCAGGGCTGGTTCCTTCTGCAGGCTCTGGGGGAGAGCCTCCTGCTTCTGCTGACTGCCAGCGACCCTTGGTCTTCCTTGATCTATTATCGCATATCCCCAATCTCTGCCTTCACATGGCTGTCTCTCTGTTTCTCCTGAGTCTCTTCTTCGTATAAGGACCCTTGTCACTGGATTTAAGATTCATTCATATAATCCAGGATGATCTCATCTTAAGATCCTTAACTTAATTACATCTGCAAAGACCCTTTTTCCAAATAAGGTCACATTCACAGGTTCCAGACTGACAAATTTTTGGGGGGAGCACCATTCAACTACAGTCACTATCTTCTAGGATTAGTTATATCCTAATTACTAATAAACGTTTCCTTGTAATGGCTCTGTGCGATGTCAGAGGGATAGTGGATGGGGGCGGGGGGTTCACACAGTGTGAGGGATATAAATGATAAACGTCTAAGTTTTGCTTTGTCTTGTGCACCTGAAACTAATAAAATAAAATTAAAATTAAATAAAAAAATAAATGTTTCCTTATTAAAAGGCTTTCAGAAACATCGTATCAACTTTTCTAAACCTTTTTATTTCACATATTAGTGATCTGGTAATTCTTTTCAATTAGATACATTTTCTTATAAATCCCTTTTTCAGTGTTTTAGTCACTGTGAAAAAGGTTGACATCATAGAAGTAGATATTAAATATTTTCACCTACAAGAATTTTCATGGATTACCAAAGTAGAAAACTTAGTGAGTTTTACACACTGATGGGGTAGTCTTCAATTTCACTGACTTATGTTTTAATTCCTACCTATACACCTCATCAGAATATTCTTATAATGATAAGGTTAAATATACCATTTTAACCTATTTAGGTACAAACATGCCTGAAGTGTTCAACCCTGCCCTTCAATTTTCTACACTGTTACTATTATTTTATTCAGATACTAACAAATTACCAATATGCACATCCTTAAATGAAATCTACTTTTTGAGTGAACAGCTTCACAAAATATGAGTATCTCCAAATTCTCTGCATCAGACAAAAGAAGAAACATTTCCGATTTATTGGGTGATACAAGATTTGTCAATGCTGGAGAAGTGCTTCTTTAAATGAGTCTTCCAACAGAAGCAACTCACCTATCATTTTAATAGTGACAGAATAAGCAACACCTCCTCAGCTCCAAATCCCGACTGCCCACTAACCCCGGGCTTTGTCCTGCTATACAGACAAACAGGATAACGGAACCAAAGCCCGGGAAGCCCTCCTCCTCTGGGAGTGACCGTGCATGTGATGCTCTGAGGGCACGCACATTTACATGCCCACATAAAAGCTTCAAAACAGTGCTGTTACCTTCAAGAGTAATATGACCGGTACAATAATTCAAAAATTCAGAAATCATATGGGAAAGCACAAAAAGAGAGCAACAGTTAGCATACCTGCAGTCTTCACACCTACATAAGCTAAAAGAGAGCATTTTGAATAAGAACTTGACTACAAAAGCAAACAATACAGCATCAGTCTCTTTACCTAAAATGTTGCCTTTTCAATTAACACCTTATTTTGCCTTATGCCGTTTTTAGGAACAAATCAAGATGAGTGTGAACAATTCATACCTCCACCAGGAATAATTGCCAACTTTGTTTCAACCAGGCCCATTTTTGCAGAGGAAGCTAAAAAGGAAGGAAGAAAATTAAATATCCACATCATTAAATTCAAATATAATGACTTAAAAAGTCAGTAAAATAAGCTATATATACAATCGTCCCAGGCTTATCCACAATTTCATTGTCTGTGGTTTCAGTTACCCGAGGAAAAACGTCCCAAAATATTAAATGGAAAATTGCAGAAATAAACAACTCACAAGTTTTAAATTACATGCCATTCTGAGTAGCGGGATGAAATCCCTGCCCCACCCCATCCTAATCCAAATGTGAATCTTCCCTTTGTCCCGCGTCTCTGCACTGTAGACGCTCCCTGCCCTTAGTCACTCAGTGGCCATCTTGGTTACCAGATGGACTGTTGCCGTATCTGTGCTTGTGCTCAAGTCACCCTCACTTCACTTAACAATGGCCCCGAAGTGCAAGAGGAGTGATGTCTGCAATTTGGATATGCCAAACAGAAGCCATAAAGTGCTTCCTTTAAATAAAAAGGCTTGTATATAGAGAAAGAACATAGAATAAATAGAATTTGATATTATCCAAAGTTTCAGGCATCCATAAAGGGTCTTGAAATGTATACTCCTTGGATAATGGGGTTGGGGGGAGGCAACTATACTCTGTTTATTAATTAAATCTGTGTCACAAACCTTTTTAAAAATCATTTCAGAAGGCATTTAGTTATGAAAATAAGTAACACTCTAAATTATATCTATATCAAGAGATTTGTGTGTTTTCTGTAAAAGATTGCTTGGCAGTGAATTTTTGGTGCAGAAAGACCAGGGTTGTAAGTACATAATTTGACCTGATACTGCCAAGTCATGTTTGAAGGCTTAGATGCCATTAATTATTCAGGATGCAGAGAGAAGCTGTGTCTGACAAGTATGAATTCTTTAGCTGCCTGAACAGTCCTCCACATCAAACAGCTTCATATATCGTATCAGATATGAACTTTTCAAGGCCAAATCTCTAGATATTTTTGAAAAATGGTTTTAATGTTCTGACAACTGGACAGGGCTCCTTTTTTCATGTCTGTTTTAGGGCTACTTTAAAACATCTTAATTTTCTCTTTATTTGCATATCCAAAAGTAGTTGGACTACTTCCCAAATCCTAATTTCCAAAAGCTACATTCTTTCAGAAATGGACTACACGTACCTTAGCTTTTCAATTTAAAACCCAATGATTTCATACAAGAAAACAGAGATCCAAAATAAAGTGGAAAGGAGAAAAAGTACACACAGGCTAGAAATTAGAAATCCCTAGAAAATTATTAAAGTCACAATTCTGTGGACTCTACTTTTAACAGGCAGCTCCACCAGAAGTGAGAGTGGAAACCAAGGAAGAGCAGTGATAAATATTTGCTGCCTGCTTCGTCCAGTCCTCAGTCCTGGGACCCCTTGACGTCACTACAGTGAGAGAGCAAGGACACACACAGCACTGTGACCACAGAGGACAGGATGGAGGGCAGCAGCGGCACTGCAGGGCCCTGACAAGGCAACAGGAGGGAGGGCCGTGACCCAGACGGCCTACATTCAAACCCCGGCTCTGGCACTGATCTGAGCCTGCTGCGCCTTCACCTCTCTCTGCCTGAGCTTCCTCAAGCCCTCACAGTCCCTCTCTCCTAGGGCCTCGGAGAGTGAAGTGAGTTAGTACACGTCCAAGGCTCAGACTAGCACTGGGCACCAGGTCAACACTCAGCGCACGGAGAGCACTAATTGTTTTCATAACCACCTCCTCTAATCCGCAGGAAACCATCCAGGAAGAAAGTGAACCTCAAAGAGATTAAGTTATTATCACTATAGCTAAAATAATTAGGTGTTTGGACTAGACACAAGCCGGAGATTAACTCATTTAATCTTCACAACAGCAACTGTCATTTCCCCTAATTTAGAGGAAAAAACTGGTCTAAAATGGGCAGGACGTAAGACTCAAATTCAGCTCTGTCTGGCCCAATCCTGTTCTCCTCTCTGACTGCTAAGACCGAACAAGAGATCATAAAAGATTGTTTTCTTAGCCAGGAATTTTAAATACTTCATTGAGCCCAACAGGTGACTTTTTCTGAATGTTCTCAACAACAGGAAAAAAAATTAAATATTTGGAATTTTCTGAAAATTAAGAACAAACCTCATATTTAAAATGTTGTATGTTTAATAGGATTAATTCTTACCTGCTACTCTGATATCACAGGCTAATGCCAGTTCCAGGCCACCACCCAGGGCGAGTCCATCTATGGCCGCAATCGTTGGCACTGGGAGATTAGCTGCAACAGAAAGGTGCCATACTTCTTCAGTAAGTTAACTTCCTATGTAATTTACTTTAGATTTTTTTCTGTGAATATATTTTTAAATGGGATGTTATATACAGAATTTTGTATCCCTTTTGCCTTTAACAAAATAAGCATTTCCTTTTTTTTTCAAAACCATGGATTGACTGTGTAGTGTTCCATCACATAAATATGCAATAATACCTGTAAATCTTCCGCTATTAATGAAATACTTTCATAAATACTTTTTGTTGAATTAACAGAATCACAGTTCTGACTTCATAATCCTAGAGCCTAAAGTCTTTTATGAGATATTGGTTCAGACAAATTTCAAGCTGAAATGACTTAGTTCACGATTCCTTACGGGCTACCTTGGTGCCTCGAATGACAGTCTCATTCGAAGAAGTAACACATCCACTCAAACAAGACAGAAGCAGCCCAAGCGGCTGCTGGAGCAGCAACACAGCAGTCTGTCAGTTAGTGATCACCACAATGAACAGCTGCTGGGAAACGATCAGGCTCTATCCAGTACCACTGAGATGGAAGAGGCTGAGAAGGCTCAGAGAATCTATCCAAAAGCACGACTGGGAAAAGGTTAGCCAGTCACAGAACGCAACGCAAAACCAGACTTTCTTGAGTTACCAGATGGACTGTTGCCGTATCTGTGCTTGTGCTCAAGTCACCCTTATTTCACTTAACAATGGCCCCGAAGTGCAAGAGGCGTGATGTTTTCTCTCAAAAAATGAACAGAAAGCTGTCAGTGAACACAGTCAGAATGAGTTTAATAATAAAAATTCCTGAGTCCAGACACAGAATGTTACTTTAATGAGACTTTTGTAAGTTAAAATATACAGATTTCATTTTTATAACTGGTTCAAAAACTAATTAATCTGTGAAATAGAATCCTTCCTATTAATTTTATTTAGGACAATGGGAATGTGAAGCTAGGCTGGCCAACCTTAATATATAAATAGAATGTGGATGTTAAAAAGGTACCCATCTCTTAATTGTTCTTGCCACAAGAGAACTGTGTGACGCAATAGAGGTGTTAACTAATGCTATGGTGGTGACCATATTGCAATATAGAAATATATCAAATCAACATGCTGTACACCTTAAATGTATACAATGTTATGTGTCAGTTACATCTCAATTTTAAAAATAAATTAAACAGAAATGAAAAATAGATAAAATGGTACCATCCCTAAAAATCTCTCTTCCACCAGTATTCTAATATGTGAAATTCCACAGAGAGGTTCATTCCTTGACTGCTCTGAAAATATACAAATTTGTTGAAGAACACTGACTTTTATTTATACATGAAGGAATTTGTCAGATTTATTCTAAGAGCAAGGTCTGAAAGGGCTGGAATGGAGCACATGTAGGTGCTACCACCTGAGGCAAAAGGGCTCCAGGGAGAGCAGGGATGCAGGGCTTAGAACAGAGCATACTTCACTCTTTGTACTGGTCTAACCATTTCAGGGGAGGCGGGGCTTGAAAGAACAGGTCAGGTTCAGAGGTGCTCCACACAGTGTGCTGTAGAGCATGCTTGGTGAAAAAATGAACAGAAAGCTGTCAGTGAACACAGTCAGAATGAGTTTAATAATAAAAATTAAATCTAGTTAATTTTATCTCACAAAAAGGAAGAAAAATCAATAAAGGAATATAATGGCAAGTGAATCGACGTGGCTCCCAAGGTCATCCCCAGCCAGTACAGGTAAAATGGAATTCCTCTGTTACCCAGCTCTCAAGCCTCCTCCCTTTCTAGGAACCCAGCTACAGAAATTATCCTTTATCCAGACGCCTTCAATCAACTACTTCCCCAAGCTCACGTCTCTCCCATCAAAACCTCCCCCCAGGCCTTGCTAGGGCCTTGGCCTGCCTCCTTCTAAGACAAGCTTCTGGAAGGAGCAAACGTGCATCATGTCATCCACTACCGCTCACTTCCACCTCACAGCTGTAGTCCCACTCCATCTCACCAAGTTTTTGCTCCGCTTACCAGAGACACTGATGTTGTCCCATAACCCATGGGCACGACCCGGTCCCTAGGAAACCGTTGCCTCTGAAGGTCTGAGACATTCATCCTGGACATGCCTCTTTGAACTCCTCTTTTCAGGTGCCTTCTGGGTCAGTCCCTCCCTCATCCTTCCCGCCTTTCTTTCCATCCACCTCTGATTAGTCCTCGGCCTTCTGCCCTTATCAAGAGAAGCTCTGCACAGGAGGTCTCATTCCCACCACCACTTTTACCACCTATTTAAATACCAGTGATGTCCAAATACCTCAAACTCAAGCTCCTCTCTAATAGCTACCTGACTATGGGACAGACATTTCCACTTAAATGCTTTAGCATGTTCAAATCAATTTGTTGTTAATCCTTCTTCTAGATTCTATTTCACATCTGGTAGCACCTCCATTCAACAGGTTACCCAAGAGAGACACCCCAAGTCATCCCAGATGTCCTCCTTTTCAATACCCTTACATCCAATTGTTTCCTAACAGCTCACAAATCTGCAAGTCCCCCCACCTCTTCTACAACCAGGGTCCCGGGTCCCCTCATTTCTCACCACAGAAGTCACTACCTGACCTCCTTCCCCTGCAATTTGCCCCTTACGATGCATCTTCCCTACTTCCTAAAGGACGATCTTTCTAAAATGCAAACCTAGTCATGCTATTCCCCTATTTACTCCACATTCAGGATAAAAGTGGAGAAAACTTAGCACAGCACAGGCGGCACCTGCTGCACTAGCTCTCCCACCTCTTCTCCAACCTTACGCACCTGCTGTGTCCAGCGTTAAGGCGCCTCCGGAAGTCATTCGTACCCACTCCTGTTACAAGCGGTCCTCTGCCTGGAATCACCAGCTAGCCGCTACTTGGCTTTCAAGGCACTGCTCCTCCACGTCCCTCCTGTCACCCTTCCATGGCACTGGAGCACACTTCTGTATCAGCACTCACCACCAGCCTCCCCATCCTGAGACAGGTGAGTCATGTCACACCAGGGCTGGCCAGTGACACCCTTCTGACCGCTTTGCGACAAACCTCAAGTCTTTCCACTGTCTCTTCTGTCTCTAGGACATTAAACCTGGTATTCCCCCTACTCTTCTCTTTATCATTAACTTCTTTCACTTAATGCTTTAAAGAAATGAATATACCCAGCCCTATGGAGCTACAGAAATGAATAACTGCAAAGAGTTCTTGAGCCAGAGACAGAGTGTGGGTTCTCTCTGCCTGCTGTGTGAAAACGCTGGTCAGCAGTGAGTGCTAGACACTCAAATGACCCTAGAAGCTGACTGCTCAGAAAGAGGAAGAACAAAGGTGAGTTTCAAAGGGCCTCCAAAATTAAGCCCAGACCTGAAACATATGTACTGAGTTTGTTTCTAAACATTCCCACCCATCGTAAACAGGTATTGTCTCATGTTCCTTATATTTTTCCATAAACATAGGAACAAATTGATGTAATATAGATGGAAAGAGGAATTTTTCGTCACATCAAATTGTTCACTGAAAATGTTGACTAAATATTAATAGAAGGGTCAAAGGAATAAATTGGCTATAACTTTAAAAAGTAATATTCCATAACTTCATAAACCCTGAAGCATAACAGAAAGAACACAGGAAAATTACAATTCCTGGTCATCTATGTTCTTCCTACTGCAACACAAAAGGAACAACGACCTCAAAAAGAACTGACAAGGCACTGCTCTACATTTTTATCAGTTAATAGCCTCAAATAAATACTATACTTAAAAATCACACTTAGCCAACACAAAATTAAAAAGCATCATTTTTTAGAAGCATAAAATGTCATTAAAAAATTTACTGCACATAAAACTCAAATAAAATTGGTTAATGAATATGCCCTTCCCTCCACTGTGAGGTACTATAAACTAACATTAAGGAGATAAAATAAAATGATGGGGGAGGGGCATGTTCAGCAGACAGGTTCCAGGTTCCACGTGAGGTGGCCTATAGGGTTTACACAATGCAGTGGCAGGAAATAAGTGTGGGAACAAACAAATGCAAATATGCTGACCTGGGAGGGAGGTGGGCAGGGGGGAAGGCTGAAATGAATCTTATCATGCTCAGGTTTTCTAAATTCTCAAGTTAGAGAATATAACACTTTTCCCCTATATGCTTATACTTTTGAAAGTAATAAAAATTATTTTAAATTTCACAGTTAAGAACTTAAGTGGTTTTCTCAAGGAGATAAAAATTTTTAACATTACAACTTATATAAAATATATCACAAAATGACAAGAAATGTGAGATCCTTATATTATAAAAGAAAGAAAAAAGAAAATAGGAAATTAACACACAAATCATTAAACAGGAAAACTACTTGGTACTTTCAAATATTAATTAACATAAATTAGCATTATATAAAGCATTATATAAATTTTTCCTACTAAAGCATTATTTAATAGAACAGCTTAATTAGTATTCAATGAGTAATTAAATTTCAACCATAAATCCTAAAATCCTACATAATCCTAATTTTTCTCTCAAAGACTGTTTTCTTTTTTTAAGTTTATTGTTCAATTACAGTTGAAAGATGTTTCTCTTAGTATAATTTTTTTTTAGGAAAATATGAGTCATCTCAAAGCACATGCTAGTTTCTCAGTTACCTAATGTGCTGGGTTTTTACATCTAGTATTTTTTTTTATTTGGGAGCACTTCATAATCTTAGAGAAAACTCAGTAAAGCACACCTTCAGAAAGGCAGATTATCAGTTTCAAAGAACTGAGAAGCATCCTCATGGCAGTTGTAGAAGAGTGCAACCCAATGAAATAGGAGCTGCCACAAACACAGGCTATTCCCAAGGGCAACAGGCAGCAATTATGACTCAGTATGTTATGCAACCAACAGGATCAGATACTATTTTGAGTTTAGTACCAGGAAATGGGCCAGGTATGACAAAGAAGATAATAATCCTTTGAAATGCTCCTAAAAATATAATTAAAGCAAATAATTAAAGTTTTGCTATTTTAAGAGAAAAAAGCTACAAGGGAAGGCTCTGGTCTACTTCCGTGATCTGCAGGATACACAGTGCAAGGATGACTATAGTCAGAAAGCCGTGAGTGTGGGGAAAAGAGAAGTGAGGGTCTACGTCCAATGTGTTGAGATAGACACAACACATTAATGTAGGTTTTGGATGTTTCTAGAAAAATATAAACAATTTGAGTATGAAAAAATGCAAGTGTCAGTCATGATTTTTAAATTTAGTTTTGCCTAAAGAATATTATTCTTATACAAAACAGAAATCAAGTATCAAAAGAAAGGCCTATATAGTATACTGGAAGTCTAACTTTACTGAAATCATTCAAGAATAGAATAGAATAGAAAAATAAAATCAAGGTTAACTGAAAATTACAATAAATTCCTAATTAACCTTACCTTCAGTTAATATACTCACTCATTCCCATTATCAAGTTTCAAAGGAACGACAAAAACAAAAAAAAACCACTCTTGCCCAAAGCCAACAAGCTGACGAGGACGCCTCTTTCCTGGAGGCCCGGGCCAGGGCCACGGAGAAAGGATGCGGCCTGGGTACCAACACACACCCTCACTCATCACACAGAGGGGCTGGAGGCCTGCAACTGCAAGCCACCATTCCAAGGACAAAGAAGAGTGACCCCTGGGGAATCTGAGAAGAGCTGGTTGATTTTCCTAAGCTTATCACTTATTCACCTGCCTTTCTGTGTGGCTACTTATGGATCTAGCAAATACTAGAAAGTGCTTCCTATGTGTGGCCACTGTCCTAAGCACCTTACAAGTATTATTTAAACCTGCCAGCCTTCTGACATCGGAACTATCATGCCCTTCACTTTACAGATGGAGCAGTTACTGGGCAGAGCAGCTGCTGGTACTTGCCTGGGATGGCCACAATTTGAGCGCAGGTAGTCTGGCTCCATGTCTTGTTTGTAACCACTGCTGCCTAACACCAGTTCTCACCTGCCGAACCCAGAACCCCTGAGGAAGCACTCAGCATTGTAAGCCATCCTACCATTCTTCCCAAGGACCAGCAACCGTGTATCTGAAGACAGGGAAACAATGAGTCTCCTCGGAAAGTCTGATGCACATACTGGCTCTGTGCTCTGCTAATTCCAAGATTCCGAACTCAGTAGGTCACAGCAGGGTAACCTCGGGAGCTGGGGCAAGGCACCCAGCAGTTAACTGTCACAGAGTTCTGACTTGAGTTTTCCCTGGGAACCCCCAACCCAGGCGGTCCCCATACACAACTGGGTTACAGATTATTGAAGCAGAAAGAGCCACTGGCACCAGCATCCTCTTCCTACACACTCCCATTCAGCAGCCTGGTCTGGAAGACAGTGATAAACCCACTGTCCACTGCTGCTCCAGAGGTAGTCAAGACCTTGGCACTTCAAACGTTGCTTGACGTGGCAGATGTAGGTATTTCTGTTCCTGATAAAAATACAACACTAGAAGTAGTTTACTTTTAGCTGGTAGGAAAAAACATACACCGTTACTGCCTTGCCTCTCATTGACTCTCAGGCTCTGTATCTTGTTATTCAAAGTGTGGTTAGTGGACCAGCAGCACTAGAATCACCTGGAAGCTTGTTACAATGCAGACTCCCAGGCCTACTGAACCAGGCTCTGCATTTAACAAGCTCCCCAGGGGAAGGTCTGGATACTTCAGGGAAGCCACACCTTCCACAGGATAACACGCTGACCCACGACACTGAGACAGGAAGCAGTAAGAGCCTTAGCTCTCCGGGTAAGACTCATAAATGTAAAGACAGTAGACATTTACACACAAATGTACATAGCAGCTTTCTATGTTGCTGTCCCAGATCAGACAACCCACACGTCACCACACAGTACACCATACAATGGAACACTACTCGGCAATAAAAAGGAACCTACTACTGATACATACTAAACATCGATGATCTCAAAAAAGAAGATGCGGTCTGAAAGATGCCACACAAAATTAGTACATACTGTGTTCCATTTATTAAAACATTCTTAAAATGGAAACTAGTCTCTACCGATAGAAAGCGGTGCAGTGGTTGTTTGGGGACAGAAGGGGGCAGGGAGGAACAGGAGAAAGGAATTATCAAGGGCCCTGAGGAAGCTTCTAGGAGTAACGTATGTGTTCATCCATCACGCTGACTGTGGTGATGTTTTCACAAGTCAGTTACCACCCTGTACACTCTTCACGGTGCAATTCATCGTACAGCCATTATCCTCAATCAACGTGTTTTTTAAAAACTGTCTGAGTGGATTAATATGAAAATCATACATCCAACAAAATAAAGTGCAGTCATTTCCTGATCTTTTATAAATAGGGATCAATTGAGATGTAATTTAAAATTAGTAAGTAATACATGTATGAGTCAATTTAAAATTATAAAGAAAACACTAAGAAAAATGATGGGATAAGAAAAGATGGAAGGGAAGAATTTAAAACTGGATTTACATTAATTCTGTCACTGTTCATAGTAAGTCAATAGAGCTTTCTAAAGGAACAGAGACTCAAGTACACTACATCAAGTTATAATAATAGAGATAACCAGGTGGTATAAAAATAAAACCATTTCCCATTATTAGAATAAACCCACAAATTGGGGGGAAAAAACAGAAAAATGTAACATATCTAAGGTAATTTTTAAAATGCAAAATCACCAAAATCAATCAGAAGGCATGACAAATCAAGATGACAGACAGACCTAACACCAACTATATCAATACATTGACAGAAGCTGTATTCATCCAGTAAGAAAAAGGCTCCAAGTGGATCAAAACAAAACCCAACTACACGCAGAACATTAGAGAAACATCTAAAACGAAAGAGGAAATACAATTTTAAAAATCTGAAGGATGGATATGGTACCTCAAAGTAAAATACAAAGAAAACATCTCATAATCTTAATGCGTAAGAACATTGGGGTAAAAGCATTAAATGGGCCAAAGAAAAGTCCTTTATAAAGCTTAGTAAAGGAGAAATTCACAATGAAGATCTAGCAGTGATAAAATATCTACACACTAAATAACACAGAAGTAGCACCTACAAAGCAAAAACACTATAAATGATAAATTCAAACAGTACAAACATCATAGCCATTCTCTGATCAATATGCAATAAGTAAACCAGAAGGAACAACCAAACACTAGCTAACTGGGACTGACAGACACACATGGCCAGAGGTGCAGATCCGTCCTTCCCTCCCCCACCCTCCCCTGCATTTCAGTAGCTCAGCGAAGAGCTGGCTCGCTGAGCTCAGTTCAGTGTCAGTGCAGGTTCCAGGCCCCTGCAGCCACAGGTGCTTTCTAATGTCTAACAAGCTAACAAGGTCATTTTTCCAACAAGAAAGTGTCCAGTGCACATGGTCATACAGATAGTCTCTTCTTCTCTGAAGTGCTAAGTACTATGTTTCCCTGAAAACAAGACCTAGCCGGACAATCAGCTCTAATGCATCTTTTAGAGCAAAAATTAATATAAGACCTGGTCTTATTTTACTGTATGTAATATAAGACCGGCTCTTATATTAATTTTTGCTTCCAAAGGACGCATTTGAGCTGATTGCCTGGCTAGGTCTTATTTTCGGGGAAACAGTGTATGTACACATTACAGAGGTGGGTCCCATTCTCCTATAACTTTGCCCCCAAATTTCTTCTACCCCAACAAATTATTTTCTAAACGGCTAATTTAAAAATGAATAAGTAGGCATATCCTTGGCTCCACTCTACCCTTTCTTCTTCTGGAAATAGGCCCCCCTCCAAGAGCACAGGTTCTCCTCCATGCCTAGGTGAAAGTGCCCTGTGAGGTATGCAACCCTGGCTCTGGGCCAGCACAAACCCAGTCCAGCTGTGACTGGGGTAAGCTGGCCTAATGGTAGAGAGACAGATGAATAAATCTGGTCACATCTATAGCCACAACCTCCAACTTAGCTAGTATCAGTAATGAAGGTAATAATTTACCCTTTTTTCCTACTTTTTATTTTATTTTCAATTTATTCCTAACCTCAAAGAGGGGGGATTTCTATTTACTAAAGCTCCCTCAAATACCGTAATAATATGTATAATGATATTTTCTGCATCATTGTTTATACTAGCAAAAATGACCTAAATGTCCAATAAAGTAGTAACTATATACATACTGGTATGCCCATAGCAATAATATTAGGAAATCATCTTTTTTAATGCAGTTGGGAAAAAATCCACATTGGAGAAAACTAGAATTCAAATTATTCCCAGGAATAATTTTTTAACTACAATGTCTATCACACAGCCAAACAATAACCAAGGAAAAACGATATAGTACAAACCAGTAGAAAAAACAATAATAAAAAGATCCATATAAGGCTGGCCCGGTGGCTCAGGCGGTTGGAGCTCCGTGCTCCTAATGCCAAAGGCTGCCGGTTCAATCCCCACATGGGCCAGTGGGTTCTCAACCACAAGGTTACCGGTTCAACTCCTTGACTCCCGCAAGGGATGGTGGGCTGTGCCCCCTGCAACTAACAACGGTAACTGAACCTGGAGCTGAGATACACCCTCCACAACTAAGATTGAAAGGACAAAGTCCTGGAAGTACACACTGTTCCCCAATAAAGTCCTGTTCCCCTTCCCCAGTAAAATCTTTAAAAAAAAAATCCATATAAAATTGAGATCTGTAATCATCAAACACTGACTCAAATAAAGACATGAAACCAAGCGGGAAACTGTAAACTATAAAAAGTGACAATCGATTTTTAAAAGAATCAAAACATATTTAAAAATTAAAAACTCAATGTTTGTTTTTAAAAATCCAGTACAGCTTATGAGAAAACTAGTGAACTGATAGATGGGTGACAAGAAACTATTCAGAGGTAAGGAGAAACAATGGGAAATACAGAAAAGAGGTAGAGATACAAAGGATGTAGTAAGAAGGGCTAATACAGGTCTAATTAGCAAAAAACACACAAAAATCCATCTTAATAAGTTTAAAATAAAGCAACAAATTGAAACTGAAAAGAAAGGAATTAATAAAAATCAGGATAGGAATTAATAAAACAATTAATAGAGAGGATAACTAAAGGCCAAAACAGACTTTTTGAACTGTATACAACTGATAAGACTTGGAGGGCCTGATCAAAGAAAAAAAAAACAAAGACAATAACCAGTATCAGGAATGAAAAGGGAACATTGCTGTTGACTCTTCAAATATTAAACAGATAAGAGAATATTATGTATGACTTTGTATCACTGCATTTGAAAATCTAGATGAAATGGATACATTTCTAGAAAATTATGAATTTCCAAAAATGAAACAAAAAACAGAAAACCTGCTTATGTGATTATTTTCATAGATGTTTGTACATAAGCTATAATGTATATATACAAATATATATTCCTGTAAAAGCCAACAGAGGGTCTAAAAAATATACATATTAAATTAGGGTATTAGCAATAATTATGTGGAGAGAAAGAGAATGCGGAAAAGCTGCTAAAAAGTTTTAAATTTATATTAAACACATGCTCAGATATTCCTTGTGGAATTAAAAGCTACAAACACGAAAAATACAAAAAACAGTTCCAGTGATTTCCTTTCTTGGTGTTTTCAAATTCTAAAATATTCCAGAGGAACATTTTGGAGTGACAACGTTTGGCTGATAAGCCCATTTCTCCAGCTCTATTTCACAAAACAGTGTAATTTTCATAAAACTGTCCAAAGTCATATGTGACTAACACCCAGTGAAAGTCAGCAAAGGCAATAAAATTCCAAAAAGGAAAGCAGAGAGACCATAAGTTGCAAACTGTGAAGTCTAACTCTATTCTAAACTATGATTCAATAGGCGAGGGAATAATTAACAACTCATTCGGGAAAACAATGGACTCCTAGACACTTGTGTCAGTTTTCCGTCATTCTTGGCAAGAGGATAAAGAAACTAAAATTGAGATCTGGAAGCTACAACTTGGAAAACTAATAAAGACAGTATTTCATCAATCAGTCTTTCACATACCGTAATTCAGCACTTCCAATTTCTTGTTATTACAGCATGGGGGTGGAGGGTAGGTAAAATATATGCTGAATTGCATCCCATTTAACTAAATTAGTTACTTACGTAAAAAATCTCCTTGACCTTCAAACAAACAAAAAAGGCACAGTGAACATAAACATTTCAGGTCAACTTGGCAGACTGACAATTCTACAACTTTGAAAATGTTCTTTACTAAACAATACTTAACACAATACATCTAAAATAAAAGTCAAGTAACCACTTGGGTAACAGCAAAGAAAATATATTACAAATGCATAAGCTCTCAAATTGCATTATAATAGTCACTGTGATACTAATTACTTTCAGAATAAGCTTTATTTCAGATAAAAACAAAAATGAAGTATCTGAAAAAGCTTTCAATCGCATAATGGTGATAACCTATTAAACTCTAAAAAATCAAGCACCTCTGGATTTTTTGTGAATAAGTATCAGATGCCTCTAAATCAATTGGAAAACTTGAAAAGGAACACACCTGGAATTTATGCAAGCTCTTATATTCGTTACTCAAGAATCTCTAAATCCTAAAATTGGATACTCGATTTTACTTTTACAAGCACACTTCTTAATTTACGTTATGTAATTAAAAAATATATGACTAAATGCACGAAGTGACAAATACAACACTAAACTTGGGTAAAAAATTATTCATACCTTATTCATTTTAAAAAATTCTGAATCTTTCATCAGAGACTATTATTAAGCCACGATAAATCAATGCTGTATTTCACAGAAAGGTAAATACATATTTCTAAGGAAAAATTTTCCAAATACTCTCATTCATAATTTATTTATAAGAAATCAAATTATGGTATTTATCCCCAACCAGTGTAAATTTCAAATAACTACTTTTTTCTAAATGGACCTAAACCAAAAGCCCAACAGTCAGACGAAGAGTCTTCCCAAAATGGCCCAAGGAATGGAACTTTTGTCTGCCAGCCACAGAAGCAGCTACCCATAGCCCAACACTCTTCTCCAAAAGGGTACCTGTTAAAGTTGACCAGGCTGCAAATCCATCTTACTGGACACGTCAGTTCCATCTTACTGGACACGTCAACAGGGCTGGGTCAAACAGTCCTTCTTTAAAAGACCTTCACTTGGCTTTCAGAATAGTTGATATGGGAGAGCCACCTCACTACATAAATTTTAAGTCTCCTTTTCCCTAGTTTCTTAGCTCCTTAGCCCCCCCCCCCCGTTTTGATTACTCTTCTAATCAGTTTCTGAATCCTAAAGACTGCTCCTAGCCTGAATCGCAGAATGTCTCTCACCCCAGCTTCAGATAACGACTTAAATGCCTGCGACTTCCCAACATCCCCCCAAGCCATTCCAAACCCCCCTCCCCCGCTTGTAGATTGTAATCATTGAAGTCTAATGTTCTCTCCAACCCATTCTGGGCCTAACTCCTGGACAATTGATACCACCTGAATGACAGGTTAAACAGCCACAGGCTCTGTAGAGCTAATGGATTTATTAATTAAAATCTATTTTTCTTCATTCAGGGGCCTTGGGGATACAAAAGCTACCCCAGCAAGATTGCCTGTGGCAACCAAAGACGCCAACACAGTCTTCCAGGCGGATCTCGAGACCCCTCCCTCTCATCTAAGATCAGATGGGGCGAGAGTTCCATGAATCCCCCAATAGATAAGGACAGCTCTACGGCCCTGCCCAGCAGGAAGCAGATACAGAAAAATATACCTCCTACCCCTCAACTTCCCATGGAGATTTTATGGTGATCACGTCTCTCAAGGGGAAAACAAAGCAGGCAGTTAGAGATAGGCATTGGGTCTCTGAATTACCACCCAAAAGACCTCCCCTCTCTGCCCAAAACTTCCCCTTTTCATTGTAATTATCTACCCCTATAAAGAAACAAAAGGGTACAAAATACCCAACTAGATTAAGCCGGTCATTCACATCTTCATTTCACCTGGGCCTCATTATACCCTCATTATAATATGCATATGCCTGGAAGTACTATTATAACAGACTGAATTCTGGGAAAGAACATGCACAGTCTAACAAGATGAGATAACAGCCTCTTGTCAATCACAGATGTCAATCAAGTGGTCCCACACCCGCAAAAGAACAGCCCATTCTAGAGAAAAGAGGGATAAGAACTCCAAGTCCTCGCCAGTAAGCACCTTTGGTGCCTTGCTTTTGCTCGGGGGTCCACTCCAAACCCTGTGGAGTGTACTTTTTCTCCTAATAATGTCACCTTTGAGCCTTTGGGCCTTTGCCCCCTTTTTGCCTTGCCTTTTCTTGGGGCCTGCTCCAATCTATTTGGCGTATACTGTCACTTTTAATGGCACTTGAGCCACTGCTTTCTGCCCTGGCCCGCTTCTATTTCTTTGAAGTGTACTTTTTCTTCTATGAACTGCTCTTTCACTACTTTACCTCGGTATCTCATTCAATTCTTTGCTCTAGACGCCAAGAACCTGAACACCACACCAAGGAGAGCCCAATCCCGGGGAATGTACAGCTAAGTGTCCCAGTTATCCTCCCGGAGGCCCGGGTTCGACCCCCAGTGTGGGAAGCTAGCCTAGACGCTGCCCAGACTCCTCCAGGTTGGAACCCCGGTGTAAGAGCCAAGCCCGGACTTACCACTGAAAAGGGCCCACTCTCCAGTAACGTACTGTTTGCCTCCTGCCTCCCCACCATGTCTGATCACGCTCAGTCTGCTTTCTGATTCTTATTTTTCAGGTCAGCCTTGAAACATTAGAATGCCTCAGGGTCGTCACACTTATTCTCTCTAGTGTCAAGGCTTCGCATACCGTTAACATTCTGATAATTTCCACATTTCCATCTCGAGCAGCCGGACTATTTGCCTAAACTGCAAACTCATTTCTCGTTGCCTGCCTGACGTCACCACTTGGATGCTTACTAAACATCAACTACCTTCACATTTCACACTGGGACTCCTGAGCTGCACCTCCCGCTCCAATCCAGCAAATATCTAGAATAGTAAATATCCTAATATACTAATCACAATAAATAATCAAATGGCTCCGTCCATGTTCATGCTATCATCCTCAGTTACATCCTGGGAGCACCAAATTGGGGTGGGAGAGAGAGGATCAAACTCAGGCCAGTCCAGGCATAGACTCTTGGAATTTTAGGTAGAGGCAGGCAGAAAGGGATTTCAAGAGAGGATCCGCTGAAGATGAGAGGAAAGCAGTATAATCTGGCTCACCTGTCTACACCAATAGGATTCTAGTCAATTCACCCTTTCAATATGTGCCAGTTACTGTGGTAGATACTATTAATAGGTACAGGTGGAGAAAAAAACCCACCATGCTCTCACAGCAAGGAGAAAGGAAAAGTAGGAGATGGTACAGAGAAGACTAGAATCCCACATCTTCTGAGACCTCCAAATCAAGAGATTTTCAAACAGTATGCCTCAATAAACGTCTATCAAAATTATTCACAGACGCTCACATTTTGGTAATATATATAACTTTTCTACAACAAAATAAACATCTTATGGCAATGTCTAAGAAAATGTTAAGCTGAGCCAACCAATGTTCTGACATAAAAACTTTATATCATGAAATATAATGTAGCTTCCAGCTTGAGATAAAGATAAAAGAAAGATCATGTGGTCTCCAAAATATTAAAGCAAAGTCAGTCTTGTGCAAAGTCAGCTAGACTGGGCCAGGAAAGAGAGTTTGATTCCAGTAACAAACCTCTGCTGAACGGTGGCCACGATGAAAGTTTGACATGAGTTTGCTTCTACTATACTGTTGTGGGTTTTTCTTCCTTTTTCTTTTTTTAATTATTAGTGACTTCTTTGTATTGCTTTTAGCCTTTCAATTCTAAAATTCGAAAACATGTTAACCAAAGTAAATGAGAAGCACTACTTGAGAAGAGGCTTATCCCGTAAGATTTACATAACAGTTTTCATACAGAATTTTTTCATTCTATTGTACAAAAATATTTTCCATGTCTTTGACCCAGAGAGACAGCTTCTTCTGATAGAAAAAATGGATATGAACAGATTTTAAATCACATCATGGGAAACTAATCAGAGAATCTGAAAACTTTCAAAATGAAATTGTTTCCTTTTATAAAACTACGGTATAACAAAATCTTAAGAAAAAAGATGCTTGTTAAAGAGATTAATTTTGTAATTCATCCCTCTTAACATAATTAATTTCCAGTACTTCAATGCAAATTCAGCTCTGCATTTACGTAACTAAATTAAAGCTTTTGCAGTTTTATTTCATCAGAAAAAAAAGGAAAAGGAAGCTGGAAATGCCTGGCATTTCAAAGAATTACCGTAGAAGATCACTTACAAAAATATCACCCACATCACACTAGATTCAATAATTTAAAATTCTGGTGAAAACTTATTTTAAGTATTTCTCTATAATTAGGTAGCAATTCTTTGTGGCTTCAACTTGAGACAACTGGGCATGCCCTCGCCTACCCCAGTTTCTACTTAAGAATTCTAAAAATGTTTTCTAGCTCTTCATGAAATATTATCTAATTAGACAAGACTGGCCTTCAGCAGGTAATTAACACCCCTGCTCCCCATATCCCATGTTTCTGATTTGCCAATGGGGGCCCCAGTAGTGATGTGCCCACGACTGCAAGTTAAAACGGGAGGAAGGAAGGTGCGCCTTGTGCACCTGGAGATAGCACGTTAAGTTAAGGAACAATAGCTGTAATTAGGTCAGGATAATTTCAGGTCTGTGCATCAGTGCTGACTTGCCTAGTAAATAATCATTACTGCTGTCAATCCCAACATCCCATGCTTAAAGCGGGTAGGGGACATGTAACGATTACCCTTTTAGAATTCATCAATTTTTTAAAATGAAACATCTCAAAAAGAGCCACATGGCTCTTTTTTTCTTTAAAAAGAGCCAAAGAACTAAATTTGGTTCTAGGATTTTTGGAGTTACTTTTTAAGAAGAGGTTTTCTAAGAAGCTAGGGACAGTAAAGTGAAGAATTTAGTGACTCCAAACAAAATATAGAATTTGTTTCTGACCTCTATTTTAATCAAGCAGAACAGCTTTCAAATGAATCCAGTACCTTTAAGGTCCTCAGAGAGTCTCTCTCATTAAAAACAAGCAGAACACGGTAGTCAGAAGAAAGAAGAAAGTCCATGTGCTCTTCAAACCCCAGAGAAATCCTCCAGTTGTGGAAAATGAAAATGTAACAGGAGGCAAGAGGGAAAAGTGGTATCAAACAGGCAGGATACACCCCGATCTGTACCATTACTGGACTGCTACACGGCCAGCTTCAAAGTGTCTGTGCTTCTGACAATCAGCTCACAGAATTCCTGAAAATTTAACAATCGTCCTGAGTTTGTATTAACAGGTGCCAACACACGTATATGTGAAACAGCCCCATGAGTACAATGCAGGAAACTCCTCCACCAGCATGCAGTAACATCCACAAGACAAGCCATTTCCTCCGTTGGAAAAAAAAAAACCAAGGAAGCCCTTCTAGTGGAAATGAACTACGTGAGAACTAGTGGACAAGGACCAAGAAGCAGGCTGCAGGCCTGTGAGGAGCATCCATAAACCAATTTTGTTTGACATTCAAAAGGTTTTTCCTCTCCAGTGGAAAAACAAAAACTTAAAATTAGGAGATATTTTCTAAAATCCAAGAATTCTGGCTTCTCTGAAAATAAAAAAGAATATAAGAAAAAAACAGAAAATTGTCCAAGAAAAAAACATAAGAAATGTTTGCAGAACTTAAGATATACAAGGTCGGACAATTAAGTTCACAAACTCATCCTAGAAAAAGTGCTACAAACCTCGTTGCTGAATATCACTGTGGTGACCTTCGAAGTACTCCCCTTGAGAAGCTGTGCACCGACGCCAGCACCTAGTCCACCCTTCAAAGCAATTTTGGAACTCTTTTTCTGGAATGGCCATCAGAGCTGTTGCCATATTACCCTTGAGGTCCTGAATGTCATCAGAATGTCTTCCTTTCAATATTTCCTTTATCTTCGGGTAAAGAAAGAAGTCGTTGGGGGCCAGGTCAGGTGAGTAGGGCGGGTGTTCCAATACAGTTATTTATTTACTGGCTAAAAACTCCCTCATGGACAGTGCTGGGTGAGCTGGCGCATTGTCGTGATGCAAGAGCCATGAATTGTTGGTGAAAAGTTCAGGTCATTTAACTTTTTCACGCAGCCTTTTCAGCATTTCCAGATAGTCAACTTGGTTAACTGTTTGTCCAGTTGGTACAAATTCATAATGAATAATCCCTCTGCTATCAAACAAGGTTAGCAACATCACTGCAACAAGTTCAAACTTAATTGTCAGACCTTGTATGAATCTTTTAAAAACTGTTTGATCTAATTTGACAAATAAAAAGAATATATGTAGCATATACATGTAATGAAGCATAATAACAAACTCCCTTAACATCACAAAAGTGAAAACTAAGTCACAATGAATACCCTACCCGCTCACGTGTTCATCTGCTCTTCTTCTACCTGCCTTCCCGAGCCCGAAGGTAATCACCACTGAGAAGTCTGTTGATCATTCTTCCATTTTTCCTGAGTGCGTGTGTGTAATTTCATGACACACCTCTAAACTACGTACTGCTTTGCATGCTTTCAGTTTTATACAAAATTATGTCATATTGTTTTAATTCAATGTTTCAAAGATTTAGCCACGTTGTTACATGTAAATTATTTATTTCCAATGCTGTTACAGTCCAACTCTACAAATATATTCAAAACTTTTATCCTTTCTCCTGTCAATTGAAATTTGGTTTTTAACTTTTGACTATTAACAATATTGCTACTACCTATAAACAGTCTTTTTCTTATATCCTGGTATAAGTTTCCTTAGGACAGGTTGCAAAATGCCGAAAGAATAGTGTAGTTTCAAACTCCAAGTTGCAGTCCATCCATTAAAAGGTCAAAATCTGAAATTTTTAAAAATTGATGGTATCAAAAAGCAGTCCACAAAGAAAGGTTATTATTTCATGAACCTTTGATACCTATTAAGACAGGGGATTGTAATGGTGGCACTAAATCTTCTATTTTTGAGATTTGGATCTCTGGTATAATACAAATTAATAAGTGTAATTAAACTTGGGACATTTTGAAAGCTTTCTTTTCTTTGCCTCTTAAAAGATTCTGCTTCCTATACATTTACTATGCAGACCAGTTTCAATGTTTCTATTTACTTCAGCCCAGTGCTGACCCTGTGACTTGGGAGAGGTTTTGCATCTGTGTGGGATCCACTCCTGGTTCCAACTTAAATCTACATAACAAAAGTTGCAAAAGTTGTGATAACCAGCTTCACCATACCTCCTCCCACCCCCAACTACAGGAAAATATAAAACTTGAGACCAAATAAATACTCAATGCAGTAGTTTGCAGTAGTTTCCAGCAGACTGCCCAGCCGACCCTCCTCTTCCTTTAATAAATCTTCTATGTTTCTATCTGACTTGTGAATGCTTTCACAGCCCATGAGCGAGGTGACACAAAAATACCCACCCACCCCTGTGCGTTTATTGGGCCAAACTCTAGATAATGGTTCTAGCAAAAACAGCCTTAATGTCACCCCTAAAAAAGGGAACTACTGAGTCTTGCGGAATGTGGATATTCACCTCTGTACAACCACACAGAATTGTTGTCCTAAATAGTTACACCAACTTCTACTCCCAAAAGAAGTATATGGCACTTCCTGCTGATCCCCTTACCATTAACTGTCGGTGATGTCAGCCCAAAGAATTACTGGCTAAGCTGGGAGATGTAAAGTACCGTGTTTCCCCAAAAATAAGACCTACCCTGAAAATAAGCCCCAGTTAAGATCTCAGCCAGACAGACACATTTAGTACGTTATGACAATGTTCCAGAAGATGACATGACTGTACATAACTGAATAAATGTGGATTGTTGTGCATGAAAAAATAAGACATCCCCTGAAAATAAGCTCTAATGGAGCAAAAATTAATGTAAGACCCGGTCTTATATTCGGGGAAACACGCTATCACCCCACTGTGGTCTTCGTTTGCATTTCTATGATTACTGAACAGGCCAAGCAGCTTCTCAGCTTCCTTCCTCTGGCATGAAACGTGTTTTTCTGTTCTGTTGTCTTACTGACTTCCAGGCTGCATGTATGCATGTGCATAAACATGAATCTTTGGCAGCTGTGTTTCAAGTATTTTCTATGAATTTGTGGCTTTTCTACCTACTTTCTTTACAATGTCTTCTGGTGAACAAATGTTCTTAAATTTAAACTGGTGACATTTTTGAAGCTTTCAAGTGTTGTATTTTGTATTTAAAAAATTTTTTAGTCCATCAAGATCATAAAAGTTTAACTTCAAAAATATAGACAAGTCTTTGCTATCCCCCAGCGATCTGCAATGCATCCTTTTTCCTGTATCAGTTCCCCTGCTTGTATGGGTCTATTTCGGGTTCCGTATTCCACTCTACTGGTCCATTTGTCTATCCAAAAGCTAAGATATACCATCTTGATTTCCTTATCTTTAAGATAAGTCTTGAGTGCTAAGGCAAGGCCCCTCGTTTTCTTCTCCTTTAGGCACACCTGGCTATTTCAGGGCCTTGTTATCCTCAAGTTCCTTACAAAATTAACAATGAAATTTAAGTGTAATTACACTGAATCTGTGTAAAGGTGACATTCGGTAAATCAATAACATGGTTAGACTTAGCTCCCTTGTGGTTTTACTCACCACAAAGCTCGCTATCTAGCCACTTGGCAGTTTGATCTACCGTGATATTCAGCTATTTTTCTCTGTTTCTCCCCTAATTGACTTGAGAACTCTGTTTTGTTCCTTTTCTCAAGGCTTTCCCTACCTCCTTAATCCATTTAATTAACAAACTCCTGGAAAGGGCAATTTCTTAATTCTCAGGCACCCAGACACCACAATACACATAAAGCCTCAGGCCGAGATGTTATCTTAAAACAGACCACCCCAGGGAGTGATGACATCACCCCAGGGAGTGATGTCAGCCTTCAGGACCTACCTAACCAACTCCCCCTTTCCTTTGTTCTTCTTGTGCACCTATAAAACCATCTGCCTGTTCTGGAAATGAGGGATGGGGGGGGGGGGAGTTTGGGAATGGCCTTTGGACAGGAGTCATCATCCTCCCAGAATGCCAACATTTTGAATAAGCCTGCTTTCCTTTCCACCAATCACACATCTCGATTTTTAACTTCTGCAAGCGGGAGGCAGCCAGACCTTAGCATGGTAACATCTGTACACTAAATCATTTGTAAGAATCATCTTTTTGATACTGTATCTTCGTATTCAAGAAGAAAAGTCTCCATTTAATTCTTTTTTAATGTCTTAAAATAAAATTTCATAATTTTTCCATATAGCTTGCATATATTTCTAAATCCAATTTTGTTCCTACTGTAAATGTTATGTTTTTTGATTGATATCTTCTGTCTTTTGCTGGTATAAAGATGGGCAACTGATTATTTTTAAATAGTATGGATCTTATATTCAGCTATCTTAAGACACTCATTATTTCTGATCATTTGTTGATCCTCTTAGATTTTCAGTGGAGACAATCACACCACTTGAGAAGGGCAGTGTTACATTTCTTATTTTTCAATCATTTCTATTTCTGCCTTCCCACACAAGCCAGGACTTTCAGAACAATGTTGAACAGAGTGGTGATAGTGGGCCTCTTGTCTTTTCCTTTATTTTATGTAGAAGTATGTAAAAGTATTTCCGTTTTACTACTATGAAACAGATACCATTCAGGGAAGTTCCCTTCTCTTCCTAGTTTGCCTTGAGCTTTTTCTGTGAATAGATTTGACATCTCTTAAATTGTTTTTATTAACCTATTGAGAAAAACATACGATTTATTTTAAGTGGCTAGTGTCATGAATTAAATACGTGTAATATTTTCAAATGGAAACCTCGCCCCTTCCCCTTGTATTCCTGGGAAAATCCAATTTGGTCTGTTTTTAAAACCTACTGGATTTCATCTATATTCACAAAAGCAAGACTGGCTCCTCTTATTTAGGTTTTCATTGTTTTTGTCATGTTTACATATGAAAGTTACACTAGTCTGAAATAATGAGTTTAGGAAGGAATTCTCACTCTAATGCTCTGTAGAAGAGTTTGGATAAGATGGTTAATGATCTGTTGCTTACAGGCTAGATAGGTAAAGCACCTGAAATGTAAATCACTTAACACGTTGCGTACGCGGGGTTTAAATCCCTCGTGAAGATTCTCGTGATCCGTACGCAACGTGTTAACAGGTAAAAACTGGGCCTGGTACTTTCACTGAAAAAAAAACAAAACACTTTTAACTACTTATTCAATTTTTTTAGTGGTTACACGACTACCCCAGACTCTTGAGACAGAAATTTCACCATTTATTCGCATGGAGATTTTCACAGTATTTTCAGATGTCTGAAACCGCAAATAAGTACCAAACCCTATACATACTATGATTTTTCTATACATACATACCTATGATAAAGGTTAATTTATAAATTACACAGTAAGAGAATAACATAAAAAATAATAAAACAATTAAGACAATATACTATAATGAAAGTTATGTGAATGTGGTCTCTCTCAAAATGTCTTTTGTTCTGTACCCCCTCTTCTTATGATGATGATGTGATGATACAATCAATGCCTACATGATAAGATGCAGTGAGGTGAATGACATACCAACTTAGTGTTAGGCTACTCTAAGGGTCACCTGAAAACAAGCACTGTCATAGCATGACATCACCGAGACTGACACTATGTGACTAACAGGCAGATGGCCTATATAGCATGGATACACTGGACAAAGGGATGATTCACGTCCCAGGTGGGACGGAGTGGGATGGTATAAGATTTCATCACTCCACTCAGAATAGTGCAATTTAAAATTTATGAATTGCTCATTTCTGGAGTTTTCCATTTAATATTTTTAGACCCTGGTTGAGCACAGGTCAGTGAAACCACAAAAAGAGAAACTGCAAACAAGGGAGGAACTAATGTACAACATAAAAGGCACAATCCAGGAAAGAAATAAAGGATATACTGGACTTCATTAAAATGAAAAAACTGCTCTGCAAAAGATAAAGTCAAGAAAATGAAAAGACAAGCCACAGACTGAGGAAAAAATATTTGCAAAAGACACATGTGATAAAGGACTATGATCGAAAATATACAAAGAACTCTTTAAAACTCAACAATAAGAAAACAAGCAACTCAATTAAAAACTAGGCCAAAGGCCTTAACAGATACCTCACCAAAGAACATACAGATGGCAAAATAAGCATATGAAAAAATGCTCAACGTCATATGACATCAGGGAAATACAAATGAAAACAACGAGACCCCACTACGACACTTATTAGAGAGGCCAAAATCGGGACCACTGGCACCACCAAATGCTGACAAGGATGTGGAGTAACTGTGAGTCTCACTATTACAGGGGGGAATGCAGATGGTACGTCCCCTGTGGAAGACAGGCAGGGTTTACAAAACTAAACAGATTCTTACCATGTGATCTAGCCACTGTGCTCCTCGCTATTTACCCAAAGGAAGTGAAAACTACATCCACACAAAAAACTACACACGGATGTTTACAGCAACTTTATTCATAACTGCTAATACCTGGAAGCAACCAGGACATCCTCTAGTAGGTGAATAGATAAATAAATGGTGGTACATCCAAATAAGGGACTATTATTCGGCGCAAAAAAAATAGGTATCAAGGCATGAAGGACATGAAGAAAATGTTAATGCATGTTACTAAGTGAAAGAAGCCAAGTGGAAAAGGCTACAAAAATGTATGGTTCCAACCAACTACATGACATTCTATTAATGTAAAATTATGGGGACACTAGAAAGTAGCCCGAGAGGGGAGAGAGGAGACTAGGCCAAGCACAGAAGATTTTTAGGGTAGTAAAAATACTCTGTATGACACTATAATGATGGTACATGTCATTTTACATTTATTCAAACCCATACAATGTCCAACACCAAGAGTGAACCCCACTGTAAACTATGGACTCTGGGTGATGATGACATGTCAGTGTAGGGTCATCAACTGTTAACAAATGCACTGTCCTGGTGGGGTGGTGATAGTGGGGGAGGCTGAGCATGTGTGGAAGCAGGAGGACAAGAGAAATCTTTGTACCTTATCCTCAATTTTGGTGTGAACTGAAACTGCTCTAGAAAAATAAATGATGGAATATAAATTATTATAATCTTCTGGGAAGATAATCTGGTAGGATTCATTAAAATGTAAAATGAACGGATGATACTTAGAACTGTAATTCCATGTTTAGGAATCCATCCTATAAATACACATACTAATGTTCTGAAAGACTTGGTACACAGATATTCACTACTTGTTTATAAATAATAACAATAAAAATTTCAGTAATATAGAAAACAGTTTTAAAACGAATAAATAATTTAAATTTTTGGATAAAACTATGCTGTGGATTACTATTCAGCAATATATTAAAAAGTATTAATGATAAAGTAGATTGATGTGTACTGATAGAAATATTATATACAAATCGATAATTCTAAGGAAATAGTACAATCCTATTTATGTAAGAAACAAAAAAATTCCAAATCTCAAAATGTTTGTGTATGCAATTACTTAACAGATATACTTTCAGTTAAAAACTTATGCCAAATTATTCTTCGTTTTCTAATAACTATCTTCATATGCCATGCAATTGTACATAGGAGGCCTCTTTAGTTATAAAATATTTTTTACAAATTTTCAAATCAAATATATCACACCTATTTTACAACAACCAACTATAGATCATGATTATCTAGTTATGTAAATATTTTGGCCAAATTTTACGTATAAAAACAATGTGTAACTTTTTAAATCTGACATTTAACGTCATCTTCAGTGTGTTAAAACGAGAATTTAATTGTGCTTACCCATTTCATTAATCACTGCTCTTATTTTGGAGACAAAAGGACCAACTTCACTGGGATTCATTTTGACTCTTTCCTTAAGGTCAGCACCTGCAAAGTATTTATTTATAAATCTAGTTATAAACAAAATTTTAATATAACAAATTGAAATTGTATTTAAAATTCATAAATAACATGAAAAGTGACTGAATTTATCTGTTTAAGAAATTATACTACCTACATTTTCCTTCTCAAAGACCAGCATCAGGAATAACAACATATTGTTCACACATCTACCATGTGCTTAAAGTAGTGGTTCTCAAATGCTGTGGTCTCAGGACCCGGTTAAACTCTTAAGAGTAGGAGACTTCGTTTAGATTATATGTGTTAATAGTTCCTCTATTAGAAACTGAAACTACAAATATTTAAATATTTATTCATTTAATAATACATATAAACCCATTCATGTTGATTAACATAAATAACTGCAGACTGATGCCACTTCCTTGGTTCTTGCAAAGATGTTGGCAATTTTGCCCACAACTGCTTTTGCCCCATCAGTGCAAATGTCAAACCCAGTGAAAAGGGCAAGTCACGCCTTACTGCTGTGAAAATCATTTCATTGATGCCTGCCTTGGTGACTGCAGATCCCATTTGAGAATCACTGGCTTAAAAGCATGAACTGTCAACATCATAATTATGAGTTTATCATGGAATCGTAACTTTGGAACACAGAAAAATAAACACAAAAAATTATTTAAGGAATCATTTACTCTGTGTGGCTCAACAAAGACATTCTTTTTAATAAAATTAAACTATCTGAGAAGGTAGGTCCCCATTTAACTAAACAAACAAATAGAAAATCATGTAAAATTACAGCAGAGAAGGTACACACTCAGCTACTTACTCTCTTATTAGCCCATTATAAAGTAGTCATGACTAATCATTAATCATTACTCCATTATAAATTAATCAATTACCAGCTGAAGCTAGGATAATCTGAGCCCACACACTTCCTGTGGAAGTGACAACAGTAGTTGAAAAAGCACAAACCCTGCAACCCATCCGTTCTATAAACATATATCCTAGAAAGTCTCTCAAACACATGCCCAAGGATATACGAACAAGAACATTCAATGCAACATATATAAAATAGCAAAAACTTACTATTTTTTGCTATAAAATAGCAATAACCTAAATATCGATCAAAAGGGTTATTAATAAAACTGGAAGATATTGTACAATGGAATGTTACATGTGTAGCATGTAAATGAAGGAATTAAGAGTACAAATATGGGTAAGTATAAAAGTGAAGGACATAATTATATACACTTATATATAATTACAGAAAGAACACAGTATAATAACCATTTACATAAGTTTTTACACAAGAATGCTATTTAGGGATGTAAAACATGCATGGAAATGATAAGTACCAAATTCAATTGGTGGTGACCTGGGGGAAGAGAGATGTGACAGGCAATGGTCACAGAGGTCTTCAATCTTAGTTATAGTACTGTACTGCTTAAATTAGGTGGCAGGTATTCAATGTTAGTCGTTAAATGTTTTTGGATACCTGATATATGTCATCATAATTAATTTTTCCATAAAGAATTAAAATTTAGTATGGAAAAAATAGTAAGGGCAAAAATTTCTAAACTAGAAAGATGTATTTGTTAAAAGAAATAATGGTTCAGCTCACTGCCATTTAACAATGAGAACATAATTTTAAACTGAGAAAACAAAATATCGTTTAGTGTATGTTGGCTGATACATATGGGTTAGTAAAAGCAGCTAAATGTGGTACAATATGGGTGAGGGGAATAGATGTGAGGAGCCAAAGTGATGAAGAGAAGACAGACAGGGCTCGGGATGAGCAGTCCTGAAGGAGCCCCTGGAACGGCAGGGTGCCCTCCCACACACCAACAACCAGTGCTGTGACGGGGGCATTCGCCAATATTCTGACTCCATGACCACACAGCATGCTTTGAAACCACTCAGATTAGAGAGTAGGCTCCTGGAAGCCAGACCAGGAGCTAGCGGGACTCAGGGCTTGGTCTCGACACATGCAGCGTGTTCAATGCCCACCGGTCCCTGCAGTGAGGTTTGCAAGATGGACTCTGGTTGCTGAGTGCAGCTTTATGCACACATCAGTATGGGACTTCTTCGGGATTTAAGGTTTATTTTAGAAATAGTTACCGTTCTTCGTGTAATGTTAAACGTTTGTATTGTGCCCTTGAGACTACTTTAGAGAATTTTTAATATCCTTTTTGTTTTCACCTTGGAAACAATAACCTGCAATTTCAAACATTCAGAACCTAAAAATGTAGTTTCACCGCTGTTCCTTCTGTGATCACAAATTTTTTATTTAAAAGCATCCAAAGTTTTATTCGAGGCCAAGTATTTCTCGTTCCTTTTACTTTTTAAAATCACTTTTTAAAAAGTTAAGATGTACTTTTTATATTGTAAACCCTCTCAGTCCATGACTACTCACTTCAGGTGAGTCCTTATGTTGCCTGGCAATCCTACTGTATTTCCCTACTCCATCTGTTCCTATTCATCTACAGACCATTTTGTAACTTCCCTCTCCCCTCAAAGCTCAACTTCCTATCCAATCCTGATGCCAACTTACTAAGAAAACGAAAGCATTCAGGAAAGGAATTCCACCAGTGCACACCACCAAAACTACCAGGATTTGAACCCACATACTTTGCCTTACCCTCTGTCATGCGGGAGACCCTGCTCGCTGCGCCATGTGTCGTGCGGGGCGGCCTGCGGGGTCTCTGGTCCCGCTCCCCACATAAGAACGCAGGATACGGTGAGGCCAACAAGGACCACCCACGGAGCCATAGGTAGGGGAGCCATACCACCGCGGTCTCACTGGAGGCTGGGCCCACCGGACGCCGACCCGCCGTCCGCTTTTCCACCAACCGACTGACCGACGACTCTTCTCCATTCTCTCCTCTGTTCCTCTCTCTCAGCTCTCCTCTTCCGCTCTCCTCGGCTCTGCTCGGCTCCTCAGCAATCATCGGCAGTCCTTCGTAGCCGCAGCAGTTATACCAGCCGCCAATTGGCTAACCGGCCACAGCCGAAGGCCAATCAGCCACAGCCAACGGCCATTCACCACCCGAGCCAGTACCCCTTCACGTGAGGCCGAGAGCCTGTAAACTACTCTCTGGGGCTCTGTCCCCACACCCTCCTGTTACTACGGATGGACTAATTCACAATGGAGGCCAACTGCCCCCTTATGCACTAGATTCTATCCCTTCTGTCTCCTCAGGGACATCACTTCAGCAATTAAGCTTCTCCTGGCTGGCATCGTCAATAGTATCCCTCTTTAGAGAATCAATCCCATCAGTAATAATAACTCTGTAATACTGCTCATCTTTAAAAAAAAAAAAAAAAAGTGCTTGCATGGACTTTCATTGCCAGCTTTTACAGCATAGCTTATTAGTAGACCAATTCTTCCAGGAAACACTGGATGAAATATGTAAAGGCAGTGCAGAACTACTAAGCCAGCCAGCTGATATACAAGGGCTTCAAAGCAAATATAAGTTTCTAAACAATCTCATAGAAATGGGAGACGAAATTGGACCTCAGGGCTTACCAAAGACGAACATCTCATGCTTTCAGTCAAGACCTCTGAAGGTTAAATGTAAAACAGGATAAACACAAAGAAAATCATACCAAGACCAACTGCTACAAACCAAACTCAGAAAAACTTAAAACCATGGTTTCAAGTTTGCAGAAAGAAAATCTTAGAAGCTGCCAAAAAACAATTAAGACATTAAGCTGACTTCTCAACAGAAAATAGATGCTATTTTTAAAGTGGAGAAAGAAAATAATTGCCAATCTGGAATTCTAGATTAAGCAAACCCATCCTTCAAAAATGATGGTGAAATAGACATTTTACACACACACACACACACACACACACACACACACCAAATTTGTCACCAACAGGCCTACAATGAAAAATACACTACAGGGAATTCTGCAGGTGTAAGATTATGAGTAGAATTTAAAATCATTGTATAATGCTTACGAGAGACATACCTTAAAATATAAGGGTACAGAATGGTTAAAATAAAAGGGTAAAAAACAAGCAAACACTAACCAAAAGGAAACTTGTCAATCATCTTAATATCTGACAAAAGAGACCTAAGGCCAGAAACATCACTAATGCTAGAGAGTCATTTTATAATAATAAATATAATGATTCGCTGAAAAAGTCCTAAGCATTCAAAACTGGAATGCATAAAATAAGACAGAACCAAAACATATAAAGCAAAAACTGACAGAACCAAAAACAAAAAACGAAAAAGAAACTGACACATCTACAATCCCAGTGGATTTTAACAGACCCCACACAGTAACCAATAAAGCAAGCAAGCAAGCAAATATCCTTTTTGGATATCCCTATCCAGAAATAGGAAAAAATTAATCCCAAAGTAGAAGAAAAACAATAGTAAAAATAGAAGCAATTTTTCTTTTTAAACAGAAAACAAATGAGCAAAACAGAAAAATCAAACAAGTCGGTTCTAAAAATAAATGCTGAACCTTTTAGCATTATTGGTCATGGAAAATCAGAGAAGGCACAAATCCCAATATCAAGAATGAAAAGAAGGAACAATATTAAAGGCATTACAGACACTTAAACAAGAGTATATTATTAAATTTAAAAAGGTACATGAAATGGAAAAATTCCTAGAACTTGTTAAAACCGACAAACAGAAAATATGAAAACACAAATACATATTGAAGAAATATGTAATTAAAAACTTCCTACAAAAAAACCTGCATGTTAATATGGCTCCAACAAAAAAATTTTCCAAATATATAATGAAAAAACATTTAACATTAATCCTACACTTACATGGAGAACAGCAAAACAAAAATTTGATAAGAACATTATGAGAAAAAAACATGTCAGGCCAAAATCTTTCTCATAAACCTCGTCTCAAAAACACCTAAACAAAATATTAGTAAATCATACCTACTAGTAACATAAAATATATCAGGACCAAGTTACATTTAGTCCAAGATTTGAGAATGGTTTAATATTAAATTTTTCTAATTTATAAAATTGAATACAAGTGAAAATAATATAAATTTTCGATAGGTGTAGAAAAAGCAGTTGATAAAATTCAAACATTCTTTAACATCTTCATTGAAGTGTAATTTACATAAAATAAAATTCAGTCATTTTAAGTATGCGATTCAATTTTGAGTAAATTGACAGTTGTACAATCCAATTTTAGAATATTTCCATTATCACAAAAAGATCCTCATACCCACTTGCAGTCCACTCTCTGTTCCCAACTCTAGCCCCAGGCAAACACTTATCTATTTTCCTATAACTTTGCCTTTTCTGGACTTTCACATAAATAAACTCATGTAACAGTCATGCACCGCATAAGGATGTTTGGCTCAACAATGAACCACATGTCGCTCCCATAAGATTACAATGGAGCTGAAAAATCCGCCTTAGCACAACACACCAGCCCTGTGCGGTGCTGCTGGTGTAAGCCGCCCTACTGCTCAGCCAGGCCTATAAAAGTACAACACACATAATTACAGAAATAAGCTGTACCACCTACCATGGGTGTGTGTAAGTGCACTCTATGTTGTTCACACAACAAAATCACCTAATGCTGTGTTTCTCAGAACTATTCCAGTCGTTAAGTGGCTCGTGACTCTATATGGCCTTTTGTGTCTTTCCTACACACCGCAAAATATTTTTCAGGTTCATCCATGAAATCTTTGTGTAGATAAATGTTTTCATTTGTCCCTCAGGTAGACACCTAAGAGCAGAATTGCTTGGTCATGCTGTAAATTGCTATTTAACTTGAATTTAAAAGAAAGAATTGCCACTGTTTTCCACAGTGGCTGCACCCCTTTCCATTCCCATCAGCAGTACCTAAAGGTCTCCGTTGTCCTACAGTCACCAACACTAGTCTGTCTTTTTGATGACAGCCATTTAAGTGGGTGGAAATGGTATCCACCAAGGTTTTAATTTTGCATTTCCCTAATGACTAATGAGGTTAAGCATCTTTTCAGGTGTTTATTGGCCATTCATACAACTTCTTTGCAGAAATGTTTACTCAAATCTTTTTTGCTCATTATTTTACTGAAAAATTTGTTTTCTTCTTACTGAGTTGTAAGAATTATAGTTTAGATAAAAGTCCTTTCTCAGAAATATGGTTTACAAATATTTTCTCCCCACATGTGGCTTATCTTTTCATTATCTTGATGGTTTTTTTGAAATTTTTATTTTAATGAAGTCCAATTTATCAATTTTTTCTTTTATCATTTCTGCTTTTCATGTCATATCTAATCAACACCATTCTTAGTTGAAAATTCACAGCAATCTAGGGAAAAAATAATCTTTTTAAACTGATAAAGAATAACTATAAAATACCTATAGTTAACATCACTTTTAATGGTCAATTACGGAAAGCTTCCTCCCAGAGATCAAGAATGAGACCTGGGTGTTTTCTGATCAATTTTAAAGACAGTGCATATCAGTGTAATAAGAAATATTTTAAAGTTGTAAGGATCAGATGGGGAAAAATAAAACTGTCTTTACTAGCAGATAACTTAATTATACATGAAATATAGCCAAAAGAATTTGCAAATCATGAAAATAAGTGAATTTACTTATTTCATTTAAATATTGCCCACTAAAATGGCCCTCTCCTAAAATTCCTAGGATTTTTTTTTTAATAAACTCCTTACTCCTTTTATAAACACTTGATTATTCTGTATTAAATTTCTACTTATTTACATCTGCAGTGGACTAGTCCAGTGGGACTTGAGAAAAGTTATGGGAAGCGGCGATTATATTCTTTGTTGTACACTGCAGGATGTCTAGCTTCCTAGGTCCCTAATTAACCAAATGACCCGCAAGACCCTCAATCACTGTGACAACCCGAAATTCCACTGTGCTCCACAGTGACTGCTATCATCCCCCTTGAGAGCTAATGTTTTAGGCCAATGGTCTTCAACCTTGGTTTGTTCCCACTACTGCTAAGAAAATTTTTGAAAAATGATGGGCTCCTGTCCTGCGGGCGGCCTGCGGGTTCTCTGCTCCCGCTCCCCACACAAGAATGCAGGATATGGTGAGGCCAAAAAGGAACACCCACGGAGCCATAGGTAGGGGAGTCATACCACCACGGTCTCACTGGAGGCTGGGTTCACCGGACGCGCGACCGGCTGTCCGTTTTTCTGCCAAACGACCGACGACTCTCCTCCACTCTCCTCGACCCTGCTTCTCTACTCTCCCCGGCTCTCCTCCGTAGCCGCAGCAGTTATATCAGCGGCCAACCGGCTAACCAGCTACAGCTGACGGCCAATCAGCCACAGGTGACGGCCATCTACTACCCGAGCCAGCACCCCTCCACATGAGGCCGAGAGCCTGTTAAACTACTTTCTGGGGCTCTGTCCCCACAGCTCCCTTGGACATTTTTATACTGACATCTAAAAATTTTCATCATTTAAGTTTAAATAGTTGTAAGGATTGCAGTGCACTGTAAAAACTGGCATCTTAAAATACAACTATATATATATCATTGTAAATGTATCTAGTGGAATCTGCATACCCACAGTATTTGATTCTCTAAATCAATGTCTAAAACATACCAACAAATTGTTGCTGTTTTACAATAAGAAACATTACAGCATTTATTTTAAGAACTGGTACTTCAACTCCACTTTCCTATCATTTTTTCCCTCTGATGTAATCAGTGTTTATGCTTAAAAACCTTTTATTGATCATTCTGTCGCATTTCTTTGCAACAAAATATGTACATAAATTAATTTATTAAACTCCCTGTAACTATAAAATACTAAGTGTAAAAGTTTCCCTCTATAAAATACTAAATTTAAAAGTTTCCCTCTAGGGGCAGCCGGATGGCTCAGATGGTTAGAGCACAAGCTCTAAACAGGATTGCTGGTTCGACTCCCACATGGGCCAGTGAGCTGCGCCCTGCACAACTAGACTGAAGATAATAAGCTGCCACTGAGCTTCCAGGAGCTCTTAACAACAAGGTTGCCACTTCAATTCCCACATGGGATGGTGGGGGCGTGGGCCCCCTGCAACTGAAGACTGAAAATGGCAACTGGATTTGGAGCTGAGCTGCGCCCTCCACAACTAGATTGAAGGACGACTTGGAGCTGATGAGCCCTGGAGAAACACACTGTTCCCCAATATTCCCCAATACAATTTAAAAACTAATAATAGTTAAAAAAAAAAAGAAAAAAGTTTTCCTCTGGACTGACTTTTCATTACAACTATTATTAGCACATAACTGACTGAAGCATAAATATACTGCAAATAT